>NC_057936.1:1070000-1325000 GCF_018555375.3 Anguilla rostrata
TAAGAGAGCGTTAAGAGAGCGTCGTGGGAGAGCGTTGTAAGAGAGCGTCGCGGGAGAGCGTTAAGAGAGCGTTAAGAGAGCGTCGTGGGAGAGCGTTGTAAGAGAGCGTCGCGGGAGAGCGTTGTAAGAGAGCGTCGCAGGAGAGCATTAAGAGAGCGTCGTGGGAGAGCGTTAAGAGAGCGTCGTGGGAGAGCGTTGTAAGAGAGCGTCGCAGGGAGAGCGGTTAAGAGAGCGTTAAGAGAGCGTCTGGAGAGCGTGTAAGAGAGCGTCGCGGGAGAGCGTTGTAAAGAGCGTCGAGAGAGAGCATTAAGAGAGCGTCGTGGGAGAGCGTTAAGAGAGCGTCGTGGGAGAGCGTTAAGAGAGCGTCGTGGGAGAGCGTTAAGAGAGCGTCGTGGCAGAGCGTTGTAAGAGAGCGTCGTGGCAGAGCGTTGTAAGAGAGCGTCGTGGCAGAGCGTTGTAAGAGAGCGTCGTGGGAGAGCGTGAGCCCGCCAGCGCGCTGTCAAGCGGACGGTGCAGCTGAGGCAGCCCAGCGGACAGGACCGGCCGTTTCGCACAGGAAGGAAAAAGGTCAGAATCAGTGTTGGGAGAGAGATCTAGTGTTCGATCAATAATTAATATCACGCTGCAGAACAGGAATGAGTTTCTCATGAGATTTAAAGGTTCTGGCAAATACCAGGTATCGATTATAAGTGTATTAATAAATTACAATGGAAGTGAACCAGCTGGCCACAGTCCCATGACAAAAAGCCTCTTTTTTTTTTTTTTTGGAAATAGAATTTTTAATTTAGTTTTTCTTTTACAAATGGTTGCCTCCATGCATTGAGAGTCAAACAGAGAAATTCAATATGCCATCCCAGACTGACAGCTGATCATATAATAGATATCAGTCACATGAAACTATTTACATTAGCAATGTCAATATCATGATGTAAAAGAACAGGCTATCATTTTGAACTGAAAAATGGAGGGAAAAAAATGACAATGTGTGAAAACTGGACATTTGGGGGGAAAAAGGTTTAACCATAATGAGGTTATATTTGATTTCATTTTACTCAAGACTATAATCTTCTGCAATTTTGACCGTTTTGCTGATATGCATGAACCTTGCAGGGGCCAGACTAGAACTGAAGAGAGAGTCTAAAGTGCTCTGGTGGATGTTACTAAAAATACTAAATGTGGCACGGTGGTGTGAAAGAGAATTTAAACTCTTTTCCATCTGCAGTCGTTTCCCATCGCATACGCATTGCCTTCCATCGGCCTGTGGAATACTGATAAAATTAAACATGACAGCCATCTTTTATTTCCACACAAAGTGGAACTGAACGTATTAATGCCATTACAGCTTCTTTATGAGCGCACCATTGATAAACACCTCAGAAAACATACAGATTGTGTTTACGGTTCATAACAACAGCATTCATTAGGCAAGCGATGTTTCATTTGTACATCCCAAATCAATAGGCAGTGGGAAAAGGAAGCGTTCAGTGATTGAGGAATTAACAGCAATATCAGAAGCAGATCAAAGGCTGCCATCCATTACACAGCCGTGGCCAGGAGAGCTAATCAAATGCAGAGCCAGCGCAGGCCTTAATTTGAGGGGCTTCGATGTGGCTCCGGGGTTATTGAGGTCATTAATCACAACAGGCATTAATAAAAAGATATTGTGCACATTTGTACTCCGAGAGCCTCAGGATTAAACATATTTGTAAACGGAAACAGCAGCAAACCTGGCTTCTGCATTTGAAATGGATTAGATCTGGCATGCTGATCATTAGAGTATTAGACTAACAGTCTTTCATTAAAATTCCATATAATTAACAGGGGGAAAGTATTTCTTTCCAGCGTAACGCTTAGTGACTAATGAGGAAAAGCGAGAGAAAAGCGAGCCGCCATCGCTGTCCTGATTAGCATTTCTCACTCTCACAGACGGGAAGAGAGAGGCCTTTGTACGGGGACCAATCAGAACGCCAGAAGGACAGCGAACCCACAGCACAGACGACCCTGACGCCATTACCACCAGAACGGACCAATCAGAAGGCCAGAAGTACAGCGACCCCAGCGCACAGACGACCGACGCCATGCCACAAACGACCAATCAGAGGCAGAAGACAGCGAACCACGCACAGACGACCCTGACGCCATTGCCACCAGAACGGACCAATCAGAAGGCCAGAAGGACAGCGAACCCACAGCACAGACGACCCTGACGCCATTACCGCCAGAACGGACCAATCAGAAGGCCAGAAGGACAGCGAACCCACAGCACAGACGACCCTGACGCCATTACCACCAGAACAGCAGCCCGCTGCGTCTGAAGATGGCCGCCCCCGATCGATGATTGACAGCAGCAGGGGTGAGAGCACTCAGCGAGTTCTCTTGTAAAACACCCACCAATCACATTAGAGGCCCATTTAGGAGAGACCGGAGACCGGGCTGCAGTGTTACCTCCTCTCCCTTTACCCAATTACAGCCCACCTCCAGGAATAGGGATAACACCATTACACGCCAATTACACTCTGTTGACCGTTCACAGACATGGAGGGATTTAACCGCCCTGAGAGAGAGGGAGAGGGGGAGAGGGGGAGAGAAAGAGAGTCTCTGAAGGTGAAAGAGAGGAAGAGGGAAAGAGAGTCAAAAGGGGAGTCTCTCTCGACACCAGGCGTTGAGTTAACCTACAGGGGAACTGCAGCCCAAACAGAAGAGTGGACTGGGTTTTCTCTGTGGCTAGGGGGGGGGGGGGTGTGTCGCTTCTTCAGAGTCCTTTTTGTCGCCCACGTTAATCTCAATCACCGCTCGTCAGGCCTGGCGGACGCAGCGACAGGGCCCCTCCCCCCCCGGCCGCCGCCATCCTCTGATTCCACGAAAGGTTACGCTGGCGGCTGATTGGTCGATCCATCAAAGCGCGGAAAACGCTGGTCTCTGCGCGCCCGGGGCCCGGGGCCGAGGGCCTCCCCTGGCCTGCCGCTAACGCGCATTTGATCTTTGCCATCCGTGTGTAATTCACCCCGGCAAATTAAACGCTAATAAAAACATAACCTGGGGCATCATTTATCAAAATTAAAGCTTTAAATATGGATCCCTATAGGGAGGCCATATGCTGCTCAGTTTAGCCCATTAAGTTCATTAGCTGATGTCAAACCATTAATTAGCAATCAGGTTTGTCAGCTGGGGCCCAATAAAGACCCAACGCCTTCTTACGGGTCTAAACCGACGCTGCACGCCCATATAAAGACAAACCGCTCTTCCCACACCTGATTCCTACCGCGGCGGCGTTGACTCCAGAAGACCGTTACCATAATTAAACTCAGTCAATCAGCTGCATAACTGGCCTCTGTGTGTTTTTGCCTTCATAAACGTGTCCTTATCGTGTGCATTTGTTTTCATTTGCAGAACTTATTGAGCCGACAGAATACAGAATGAATTTTAATGTTGCTGAGACAGAACACCTGGCAATAAACCATCAGTCTTCAGCCCTCAAAAATCAGCCAATAGGGCTCCAGCCATAAGTACTGTCAACCAATCAGGCCCCGTTCCTCACGCCGAACAACTTCAGATCCAGCCAATCAGTCTACTCCATATCACGCATCAAAAACTGAAATTTAATTTACCCTGTTCACAGTAAAGGAATAGTGTAGTTACCGGGTTAATAAAATCATTTCAATAATTACAATCAGTGTATAAAATACATTAAAAGAGTTTTTAAAAATTCCATTAAGAAATTTTCATTTTCTGTCCAAATCGAATAATCTGAACTTTTGGAACAGAACAAACACAAAGGGTAATATCACTAATTTAGAGACTTTACAAAAAACCATACATTTGCAATTTGGAATAAAGCAAAGGCATGACTGTCTGTTAATAATCATAAAACTTCCATTACAGTACAGAATACAGTGGCAATTGGCAAACTGCTCACTCAATAGTAAAACAAAATGAATATTGAATAAATAATAACCTGGTTCTACTTTTGTTCAGATGTCTAAAAGCTGTCAAATTAGATTAACCAAATCCTTCCGCAGAAAGCCAATCTCTCTTACTCAGAGATAAAAAGAGGAGGATAAGTGCATTTAATGGCCATTACCTTTGCAGTATCGAGTCCAGACGGTATTATTTCATTATACGTCTGAAACAGCACAATGAGGCAAAGGCCACGGCTGTGTGCGTTGGGATTGGGGTTTTATATTAATTTATTTATTTCCATTGGCTGTAAGGCACAGATAAAATACAGTGACATGCATTTGAGATGAAACGCTGTCTATATATAGGAGGTGACATGCAGGGGTCCTGCGATCAGTCATATTCACACAGCCCTGTCACCAGCACAGTGTCACCGATCTGTCCCGATCCTCCGCTGCAAATGAGCTCTTTCCCTCTCTGCAGCACACGGAAGGGCCGCGGAGAGCCCGGCAGACCAGAGGGAGAGCGGGATAATAAAGGAAAAGACAAATTGAAGGTCACAAGCCATCCAGTACCACCTGCAGGGTGATGTCTCTGTCTTTTTCCTTCTCTTTCTCTATCTCTCTCTCTCTCTACAAACGCACACACACACTCACTCGCTCTCTCTCTCTCTCTACAAACGCACGCACACACACACTCACTCACACACACTCGCTCTCTCTACAAACGCACGCACGCACACACTCACTCACACTTGCTCTCTCTCTCTCTACAAACGCACGCACACACTCACTCGCTCTCTCTCTCTCGCTGTCTCTAAAAAAGCACACACACACTTACACACACACTTGCTCTCTCTCTCTCTCGCTGTCTCTAAAAATGCACACACACACACACACACTTACTCACACACACTCACTCTCTCTCCCTCTCTCTCTACAAATGCGCACACACACACACTCGCTCTCTCTCTCTCTCTACAAACGCACACACACTCACACACACTTACTCACTCACACACACACTCGCTCTCTTTCTCTCGCAGAGGAAATGAATGTGCAGCCCATCATAAGAGTGTCCCCTGCAGGAAATGAAAAGTGAGGATCTGAAATATAATTGGTCGGTTGTCTTATTATGCTCCAGAAGAGAAGGAGGCCGGTGATTGGACCCTACAGCATGTGTGCATTATATGAGTTCTGTTTCTTTCAGGTCCCAATCATGCCCTTAAATAAAGAATTTGACTGCAGTGACTCACTTCCTTAACATAATGACTCTTCGCATGCCTAATTTATACCTATGCAGTTTCTCAGTGAAAGGGTACCTTTATACTGCATCTTTAAATGGATATTTATAATGAGAGTGTGACGTTATTGAAGATATACAGTGCTTCATTGTCAGCAGAGGCTGAGAACAGTCAATACAGGTAATTAGAAATTGAAATGATTTCTAGATTGCTATAAGAGGTCATGAAAAATTTAACAACATCTGCCTGATCTGCTTACTTAATCACCTGTTTTGTTGAACTGATTGATTTCTCACATAAAGACTTATTCCTTTAGGAAAATAATTGTTCCATTACAAAGTGTCCCTCAAACATTAATTTGTGGGTAATTATTTCTGATATCTATTAATATTAATAACTACTAAACACAACAATGATACATTTGCGTGAACTAAAAATACTAATTAATACAATAATAATAATAATAATAATAACAATATAGCTGCAAGTAGCAGTTAAGGGGGCCACAAATACATATGCAAACGCAAAAATCCACAGTAAATTTTTAAGCGTAGAAGCTTTCTTCATGCAAAGATAGATATTCATGTGTAGACACTATATTCCAAGGTCCTTTCAAATCAAACCGTCAAGGAGGAGAGATTTTAATTAACATTTTTCACTTTTAAGCGTTTTATAATTTATTGTAAATGGCAGTAAATGCATAATGGTAGGCTAATGGGTCCTTAAGGCAAATTTATTCTATGTCAGAAGAGGGATGTTGTGGCATTAATTTATGGTCCCTATGTCAAATGGCACAATACATCCATTTTTAAGTCTTGGAAATGTAAAACACTGATATAGCACTACCATGAGGCCAATCAGCACCAGGTTTAGCCACTGGTGGTCCTAAGGTGCCCTCTAGCACAGTACCCATTTTGAATCAACCAGGGGAATGAGGGAAACCCACAATCAATCAAATTATTCAAACTGTTTGGGATTTACTAAAACCCACACCCACGCGCACATCCATCGCCTTACTGAGGACATGCTTTTAAGTGTAGTGACTTTTCTTATGCAGGGATTTTATATATTCATGTTTTTCAAAATGGGGGAAAATCTGCATGCACATTTTCAGGGTAGTGACTAGTTTAGTTTATGAAAGGAGAAAACTGTAACAAAAAAAAATTTTGTTCCAGGAAAAAATGTTCAGGAGATAGGTCCGCCAAAATGAGGAATTTCAACTGTTTACTGTAGCGCCACCAAGTGGACGGTTGAGCCCAAAGTTTCTAAATCGCCATTTGGAATGCCCTTCAGTCAATGTGCAAGGTTTGGTGAAAAACCAACCAGGAAATTTTTCCTGAATTGAAAAAAATGGCAGAAGAAAAATAATATAAAAAACTCAGGAATACAATAGGGTGCTTTCACACCATCGTAATAAAATGCAGCATTCCAGCAGGTCTGTGTACATTTCGCGTTTCGCATAGATGGTTGTTGATAAGAACCTTCTGAATAAAACCTGAGGGTGATTAAATTTAGAAATGAGACTCTTAAATATGCACAGGCCCTGGCAGGGCGAGGGGGCCGGGGCGGTGGGCCATCTGGACCGTCTCTCTTTATCCCCCCGTGCGTTTGGGACCTCCCCAAATCCTCCTTTTAATTCGGTCCAGCCCTTCAGCTACCTGGCGCCCGTCTCCCGCGCGCTCGGCTAGCAGATGGGTACGGAGCAGGTAATAATGACCCAAGACAAACTCTTAAATTGATTAAGCTTCCGGCGAGGACACGTGGCGCACCACGGGGAGAACGAGGCTCGGAATCAAAGCCTCAGCTTCGCCCCCCCAGAAGCAAACGACACTCGCTACGCGGGACGGGACGGGAACCAAAACGGACCGTTCGGGCCGAGAGCGGGAGCTCTGGCGTGGCCCCCACCCCACGCTCACACCCACGTTCAAATCCGGAAGCGTGCGGCTGCTAGCCGTCTGTGTGCTGGGAGGAGGGGCGAGGGTGCGGGTGCGTTGCCAGACCGGACATATTTGAGAGATCCAGGCCAGAGAGTGAGCACAGCCAGGCTGCAGCACCTACAGGGGTAATTACTGCCCCTCTTGGCAGCCATTAGTCAAACAACGCGCCACACTGAGGGCTGTGTGCGCCAGCTAATGGAGCTACAGAATCCCTCTTCCTCAGCAGGCCACTGCACACATCACCCAACACAGACCGGACCAGATCCTCCATTGTCTTCGCATCGCGGTCTGGGCTAGGAGTCAGCGCCGGATGGCAGCACTGCGAGCGACGGCGCTCAGGATACAAAAGACCCTTTCAGCCCGAAACTCACAGTTAAACCCGTATGCACCTAAAATAACCCGCAAAATCAGCTCCAACAGTGTAACAGAGAGCATTTGGGCCCTGATGGACTGGTGTAAAATCTCAGAGTGTCGATTAAACATTGAGAGCTTTACTGTGCTTGTATTGTGACATGGTGGGTATGGTATATCGAGTATGTCAATAAGCATAAATCTACAAATCAAAGGTAAAGGCTAAGAAAAGAATACAGGAGACAAAAAAACAGCCTGCAACCAGTTTGTCTTTTTTTGCAACCATACAAATGCCACCGGACATCCTTCTCACTCCAGGTTGCTGTTGTCACATTAAAAGCGTGGCCCATTCCCAGCTGCATTTTACTGCTGCCAACGCGCTTTTAATCTTTCATGAAAACCCCTCCGCTTTGATTTCCACCCTGGCGTCAGCAGCACTGATATCTGAGAGCTCCTAAAAGGTCCCAATCATTGAGAAGGATCTATATTCCCCAGCTGGACAAATGAGCAGCTTTCCATCCAGGACTACAGGGAGGAAATGGTCACTTTTGGGCAAATAACCTCCCCCAACAGCACACAAACTCCCCTGAACCCCCCCCCCCCCCCCATAGCACAACAGGAGGCTGGGACAGAACACCGTTCTCAAACAAGTCTGCAAACTAGTACAGATGACAATTTTGGGGGCTCAGACCAGTAGCTGATGAGTGTGTTTCTACTAGCCTCTGTGGTGTAAAACAGTGGCTGGCTCTGTAGTACTGTGTGTGGCCTGTAGGGTGTAAAGCAGTTTTAAAAAGACAGTTATTTTTCATTTATAACATTGTTTGATTTGTCACTGCAGCTTTGAGCTTTCCCGAGGCATTGAGGTGTGAGAAAGGACCCAGTCCCCTGAGCAGTGATTTTTGTTACCTGGGGACAAACGTCTGGATTGGGTGAAAGTAATGACCCCTCCAAACAACTCTACATCCACAACTTCCTGTCTCTGTGAGTCCACTTCCTCTTCACCTCTGAGACAGTCCTACACATCGGGGGCGGAGAGGGCAAACACCTCTCTAAGGGCAACAATTCTAACCATTCATTAACTGCGACAAACAATTAATCTATGTCTTTCATTTTAATCCCTGGGGGCAGAAACACTTAATCTATATCTTTCATTTTATTCCCCAGGGACTGACATGTTATGGTGGTGTAACCATGACTCCACTGCTGGAAAATCAAAGTAGACAGTGAGGATAAACAGTGATGAAGGAACTGCAGTGACCACGCCTTTATCTGGAGAGCTTTAATGAAATAATCACGTCCCCATGCATGATGTATGACTTCAGCCACCATGCACCATTAATCATTACCTTTGTACCTAAACAAATCAAATCACCACGGAGAAAGGTTCGCTTCTGCATGAGCCGGCTGCAATATCAAAACATTAGCATATTTAAAAGAGAGTTTTAACCCGTTTTAATTGATTTACTAATTAATAAATGTTTGAACTTGTTCAGCATTGGCATTTTTATGTCACGGAGCAATACAGTTGTTCTGCAATTAGCACCTCGACTGTAATTACTGAACGGACATTAAGCATGGAGGCACTTGCATTATCCTTCGATCCAATTATGATGCAATTATGGCAAAAGCTCTCAGAATTACGCATTGCAACATGATATCTGAATGTTACAGAATAATGAAATGGCTTCTGGCTAGACAGCTATTGTACTAGTCTGTCACTGTTTCTCCTGCTGAACAGGCTATAAGAGCCTATCAAAATCCCAATCACATCTCATTGTACTTTCAGGGCAATATTCTGCTTTCAAAAGCTTCACACATCCATATAATTTAATTCCCATTAAGACTCTTCATTATATATTTATTTTTGTTTGATTACATTTGTGCTAGATGTCACATCGTAATTTAAGATTTATATTGTTCCCTTCCATCACATGGAAATTAAAAATACTTGAATGATCACAGGAACGATCATAATTAAAAAATATATATATTTTATTTTAAAAGACTTGCATCGGGGCTTTTGTGTTTGCAAACACGACCTTCTCAATAGCACACAAGCACAGAGTTCAATTACACGGCCCCTTAACTCCTTACTGCTCATTTTACTGCTGGAACTCAATCTTATTTTCGCACACTGAGCGCACTTTCTCAGGGTATGATGGCAGCTTAGAGTCTGAAGTTGCAAGAAATAAGTTAATAAGTTAATTGATATTTCTGCAGGGAAAAAAATGCTGGGCATTATGACTGCGAGTGGTACTGTACTTGAACACTTTAAAAAAACATTTACTGTGCACTGCTGACAACTGAGAATCCACAAACACACCAATAAATCATAAAAGATTACAGATGGAATGCCATTATCAGAAATGTCACAAAGAACACATTTGCAATACTTCAGCTGTTTGACTGCTGGTAAAAAATTTTTTAAACTAATATTACAAACCAGAACCATACATTGCAAGACTTTTCTTGTTATTATGAAGACTGAAGTAGGAGACTGAAATCTAACTGATGGTTATGTGCTGGATGAGCAGTTATAACACTAAAACAGCACAGCTACAGACCAGTGGATGTCATACTGAACGGTACTTTTTAGATCAGCCTTTCGTTTTTCAACTTTTCAACCAGTTAAATCAGCCATTCAGTGCAATTTCTTTTCAGTGTCCGACAATAATGCAGGAAATATATATTTAACAGTACATTACAGAAAAGCCTCCACCACTACATATAATATAACCCTAGCAGTGTTTGTCCTCTCTTTCTTTTGTGCACCCAACTACAATTTAAGGCTTCCATCCTTCTAATCAAAAAACATGTTACAGCTGTGTCCTCCCAACAGAAGTGTTAATGGCGTTGTGTTAGAACCCTTCAAAAGTGACTCTGACATTCAAACAAACAGCAGCCCAAGAATGGAAGCTGTAATAAAGGCAAAGGGTGGACACACTAAACAATCGAAGATGAGATATTGTACATCGTTGTGGAGGCTTTTGTGTAATTTTGTGTTAAATATGTGCTTGCTGCATCATTTTCAGACACAGAAAAATAAATAACTTTCACTTAGTGTCTGTTTTCACTGGAAAGTAAATAAAAGAAAGGGTGGTCTCTGACTTTTTCACAAAACTGCATCTTCAGCAACTCAGCCTTATATGCACTATGCTATTTGGTTCCAGTCTCAGGTTTTTAAATGCACTATGCTATTTGGTTCCAGTCTCAGGTTTTTAAATGCACTATGCTATTTGGTTCTAGTCTCAGGTTTTTAAATGCACTATGCTATTTGGTTCCAGTCTCAGGTTTTCAAACGCACTATGCCATTTGGTTCTAGTCTCAGGTTTTTAAATAAACTATGCTGTTTGGTTCTAGTCTCAGGTTTTTAAATGCACTATGCTATCTGGTTCCAGTCTCAGGTTTTTAAGCGCATAATGCTATCTGGTTCCAGTCTCAGGTTTTTAAATGCACTATGCTATTTGGTTCCAGTCTCTAGATGTTTAAATTGATTTTTCTTTGTATGGATACTTACTGGCACTCCACTCTGTCCTCACAGTACGAGCTGGCTTGATTGATACCGCTACCCACCTACCATGATTATTATTGATCTATTACTAGGCAATATCTTTTACGACCCTTGTAAATATATTTTATTTCAATATATTGCAGTATATTCCACATCCACAAAGGCCAGAGCTCTGTCCATAACTCGGCAGAACACAGAAGATCACAGGAGTCTGAGTACGGAACCGTCGCTAACTCGGCAGAACACAGAAGATCACAGGAGTCTGAGTACGGAACCGTCGCTAACTCGGCAGAACACAGAAGATCACAGGAGTCTGAGTACGGAACCGTCGCTAACTCCGCAGAACACAGAAGATCACAGGAGTCTGAGTACGGAACCGTCGCTAACTCGGCAGAACACAGAAGATCACAGGAGTCTGAGTACGGAACCGTCGCTAACTCCGCAGAACACAGAAGATCGCAGGAGTCTGAGTACGGAACCGTCGCCAACTCCGCAGAACACAGAAGATCACAGGAGTCTGAGTACGGAACCGTCGCTAACTCGGCAGAACACAGAAGATCACAGGAGTCTGAGTACGGAGCCGTCGCTAACTCCGCAGAACACAGAAGATCACAGGAGTCTGAGTACGGAGCCGTCGCTAACTCCGCAGAACACAGAAGATCACAGGAGTCTGAGTACGGAACCGTCGCTAACTCCGCAGAACACAGAAGATCACAGGAGTCTGAGTACGGAACCGTCGCTAACTCCGCAGAACACAGAAGATCACAGGAGTCTGAGTACGGAACCGTCGCTAACTCCGCAGAACACAGAAGATCACAGGAGTCTGAGTACGGAACCGTCGCTAAGCGCCGCAGAACACAGAAGATCACAGAGCTGAGTACGGAACCGTCGCTAACTCCGCAGAACACAGAAGATCACAGGAGTCTGAGTACGGAACCGTCGCTAACTCCGCAGAACACAGAAGATCACAGGAGTCTGAGTTAGGAACCATCGGGCGAAGGACGGTGAACTCATTAAGCAGTCCAGGCGTTACACACAACGATTCAAACAGGCCACGTAAATCCATCCCCAGCCACTCTGCCATAACAGTCAGTACAGTGGACCAGCCAGATCTAAGGCAAACGGTCATTCCAAATACTACTTAAACCCTTCAGATAGCCAACAACATTCATTTACACTTTTATCTTTGTATTTTTGTATTGTACAGTTATTGATATGCTTTGTGTAAAATTATCAGTGATCCAAAAAAAAGCATTTTCAAATATTACTAACCTCTAAATGGTTAAAGTATTTCCACTTCTGATTTCTGAAAGGTTACTCTGCTAACTGGTTAACTCCAGCAATTATCTCATAAGAGGAACACTACAAATCTTATGTTCTCTGGGACAGCAGCACTGGTTATTCACATCATTCACATACAACCCGGATCATTTCTAAAAATACAGTAGCCCTCATATTTCATCTCAAATGTGCCATTTTCAGAGGTAAAACAAAACATGATCAGACTGAGGAAATGAACGGCCAGACAATGACAGTATGTCGGATGACAACTCAGAGACAACAGAATATTTTCAATTCATCTGCTGGCAAAAAACAAACAAACAAATTATGCAAGGTACCCTCAAAACTGGGTAGCCCTGATACACCTTTAGGAAATGGAATAATGATGTCACTGCCCCCAAATTATTCCAATTAGCTTCCAACAAATAAAAGTGTCCCTTGTATTCAGACCCATAGGAGTGAGTTAATGCGAAGTCCAACATGTGACCTAAAAAACACATCAAACCCACCATCTCTTTCTTCTTTCATCTACCATGTGTCCTACACATACAATATCCTTCCCATCATGCCACTCTCATAAAAGACTGTGTGTGAGTAATGTTCTTTTTGCTGGGAAAATGTGTGTGTGTGTATGTGTGTGTGTGCACGCGCGTGTGTGTGTGTGCGCGCACGTGCAGGTGTGTGTGTGAGTGTGTGAAGGGAGGAGCATATCTGGCTGTGTGTGCAGAACTGAAGGAGAGGAGAGAAGCTAAAAATACCGGTTTAAAGGTAATCTGCGAATCACAAAGGGACCGAGCCGAGCAGAAAGATAAATAAATTGGTTTGCTATCGCCAGGCTGCATATTCTCTGCACCTTAAATCAGGTCAGCGAGGCGCACCTTTCTACAGGGAGGGAGGCGCACCTTTCTACAGGGAGGGAGGCGCACCTTTCTACAGGGAGGGAGGCGCACCTTTCTACAGGGAGCGAGGCGCACCTTTCTACAGGGAGGGAGGCGCACCTTTCTACAGGGAGGGAGGCGCACCTTTCTACAGGGAGGGAGACGCACCTTTCTACAGGGAGGGAGGCGCACCTTTCTACAGGGAGGGAGGCGCACCTTTCTACAGGGAGGGAGGCCAGCTGCTGGGGAGGAGCAGGGAGACTGAGGAGGTGACAAAGGGCTCCTCCCAAACCCCCAACCCAAGCCCCAACCCCAAACCGTAACTGTGCCAATCAGACAAACCCATACCCAAACCCAAACCGTAACCATGCAGCTTTGGGCCGGTTTCAGTCAGGACCATCCGTCCATTATCTATACCCGTTTATCCAGGTCAGGGTCGCAGGGGCTGCTGGAGCCTATCCCAGCATGCATTGAGTGAGAGGCAGGAATACACCCGGTACAGGCCGCCAATCTATCGCAGGGCACACCAGTCAGTACCAGCGCAGTATAAACACACAAAGCTACTGCAGAATCACGGTCTTGGGTTTACTCCTGTATAGTGGCAGGTGGAAGTCCATGAAGGAGAGAGTGAGTGTGTGTGTGTGTGTGTGTGTGTGAGCATGTGTGGAGGAGTTTGGGAGTTGAGACAGAATGCCTGGCAGCTGAGAATCACTCAAAGAAACTTCAATGGTCACAGTGACAAGGGCACTCTGGGATATGAAGTCCCTCTTTAAGCTTCGACTGAGACACGACACGGATTTGAAATTACCCACCGGAGAGAAAACATTTCCATGTAAGAGGGCATGCCTGAAATTAAAGAAAAGTAAAAACAAGAAAATCCTGAGCATTTCTTACATAAAGACAGCTGACTGTATTGTGGTTCACACTCGACAGCATCGACAGCTGCAAGAGGTAAAATGCGGAACTAAGACAGAGGTATCACTGGATGTTGTTTCCTTGACTGCTTGGTAATGCTGTAGTATCGGCCTTATTAAATCTATAGACCCAAGTAATTGCTTGCCTGAAAGAACTGTGTTGACTAATGAATAAACTGAAAACTTCTGCCTTCCATGAGGGAAATCTTAATTGCAATTAGGGAGCGGGGGGTGCAGGGGGGGATTATGTTGGGAGACAATGACTAGGATGTTGAGCCAATATTATTTCTGCTTTTTATTTTTTGTGCCCTTCAGCTAATCAGGGTTCAGCATGGATGTGAAAGGTGGAGAGCTTTAACCGAGTAATTATACATGAAGGATTAAGCGGGGAAAAAAGCGTTTCGTTTTGAGAGCTGAGACTGCAGGATGAACAGGTTTAGCAGTGGAAAACAGGGAAGTGAAGCGGTAATCGTGAGCGTCTTAGGACAAGGTCATGGTCAGGGTTTTTCTTCATAGAGAAAGGGGTAAAAAAAAGAAAAAAAGGCCATACTGCTGTAAAATTGTCCATTTTCCATATTATTGATTACAGGCAGAAAAGGTCAAAGGTCAGGCCCGCTCTGCTCCAGCAAAAGCAATGTGCTGCAGCACACTGAGCCTCCGACTCTGCTCCACGGAGCATGCAGGCTGCACTGCCCCGCAGCTAATTAAACAAACACAAACTGCTGTTTATATGTTCAGCTGCAACACTTAGTAAACCTTCATTAAAATGGTGTTCGCAGGCAAACTGAATGACTACACTGTGAATACAAACAGCGACCCAAATTATAGTCTGGTAAAACAGCTCTGGATGGTGACAGTGACATTTATAACACACAGATAAAACACACAGCAGCAATGCCATTTTAAAACAGTGCATTTTTAAGTCGGCACCAAAATTAAGCGGCAGAAGAGCGATGGCATCACTGCACCGAAATCTCTCTCAGGCTGCGAATCACAAGCCGCCGTTCCCGTGGCGATTTCCCGCGTTGCGCAACACAGCCAGAGACAGGAAGAGGAAACGAGGTTTCGCCCGGCCAACGGAGAGATTATTAAGAGGCGGCGGTGGCTTTATACGTTCCCTTCGGACTTTGGGCTGCCGTCTCTCTCTCTCGGTCCCGGAGCAGACGAATCGGAATCAGACCGGCGAAAAAGCGCTTTCCAGACGCCCGGCGCTGCGCGGGAGGACCAGCGGAGCCCTCCGAGAGGAACAAAATGGCTTTCCTGTGTTCCTTCTGACAGGAAAAGTACAGCAATCGCATGAAGGGACAATAAACTGAGAGCAGAGACGGAGAACCCGCCACCCAGCCGCCAAGATTTCCCAGGACCGCGAACGTGCAAACAACGTTATTAAAAATAAAAAGGCAGCGGAGTGACTCCATTTCATTAGGGACTCCTTACTGATCCAGTGCCTGTGTTCAGGGGGCAAGGGGGGGGGGGGTTAGTGTCTGATTAAGACTCACATGAGGAGTGCAGGGGAGACAGACACCCCCCAGGGCAGTGTTAATTATCTCCCCCCCCCCCAATCCCTAAGGGCTTACGATCCCACACCTGCACTTTCACACCCCCGCAGATAGGTGGCGATCACACACATGGCAGTGCCACCTCAGGAGAGCAGAGATACTAGCAGTCAGGTAACAGGACACATTAAATGCCAGCAGCAAACGGAACACTCTTAATAAAATTATTTTCATAACTAATTATAAATTAACAACATAACTTACCCAAGTAGACATTCACTCATTTAAATAAAGTAAATAAATCTTAGCTATATTACATACAGTGGTTATCTATATGAAATATAATCTTTATTAAAGCTTCACTGACAGTGAGGCACTGATAATGAATCTAATCTCATGTGAAAAATAAAACTGATCTCTGAAGACGGCGAAGCAGAGTCACCTGTGAAGAAAGCAACACTGTCCTGAAAAGGACATGATTTTCACAGGCTGAAATACTTCATCATTAAATTGGTAAGGGGGTACTGGAAACCCACTGCCGAGTAACCATACTGCCCTTCTCAGAGCACTGGAACACAATGTTTAAAAGACACAGAACGTCACACATACAGGAGGGAAAAACAGATTTAATTAAATCTTCCAAGAAAGGATTTTTCCAAGGTTGCAGTGCACAGACCTCTCTCCCCGGTTTTAATGAATTAATCTAACGTGATGTAATATTTCACTCGTCCAATAAGCAGATATCTCGCCGCCACCAGCCGTCGCCATGACAACCCGAAAAACCGCTACACACTCCAGCTCCTCGCAAAATGTCAACTTTCGTCTCAATAAACAACGATGTTAGCCGCGCGGCGAAAACAAATATTGGGGAAATGTTAACACTGCATTAACGGGAGACAGAGTGGAAAAACAGCTTTCTCTGGGTTTTCCGCAGCGGTGAAGGGCCAGGCCGCGTTTTAATAATGGCAGGGTTCCGGTCACAGACATTTTCAACGAGACCGGAGAAGAGAAGATTAAGGCATGCCAACACAGGAACGCATTGCATCAACCAAAAACAGGAGAACGGAAACAGTCTGTTTATGTTGTGTAGAAAACGTGTGTCCCCTAAACAGCAAGGAAAGGCATATACTGTTGTGTGTGTTGTGGGGGGGGTGTGTGTGTGTGTGTGTGTGTGTGTGTGGGGTGGTTGTGTGTGTGTGTGTGTGGTGTGTGTGTGTGTGGGTCTGTGGTGTGTGTGGGTGTGGGTGTGTGTGTGTGTGGTGTGTGTGTGTGTGTGTGTGTGTGTGTCTGTGTGTGTGTGTGTGTGTGTGTGTGTGTGTGTGGGGTCTGTGTGTGTGTGTGTGTACACTGTGTGTGAGACAGCAGCGATGGAACAGCAGTGGTTCTGAACATTTGTTTTTATGTGTGAAATGCCCCGTGAAATATTTTAAAAATATTTTTAACTTTTAAAATATTTTTTCAATATATTGCCAGTGGTTCCAGAGGCACACACACACACACACACACGCATGCACACGCATGCACACACACACACACACACACACACACACATATATATACACCTAATTTTAATTCTGCACGACAAAACAAGTACACATTGTCCCCACTGGACTGGTATAAACTCTGTCGGAGTTGAATTAACACCGAGCCTTTTATGGTGTGCCATTATTAGAGGGGAGTGAATGAAACTGCGCTGGCGAGATATAAACCTCAGCACGCTGACAAAAGGAACTGCTTAGATGCGAATCCTCCTTCTCCGATAAAGCCAGGCTTTTACTTGCAATGAACCCTCTTTTATACATCCTTTTCAATGCAAGAATTTCAGCATTGGAAATGACGGAAATAAAGGTCTAGAGATGTTTTCAGTTTACATTCTGAATCAAAGCTTTTATGTTTCTTTTTCCGGTCCTGAAACTTGACAAAGAAAAAATATGATAAGAAAGAAAGGATTAGAATTGACATGCTTATTTTACTTATAATTGTACTTGCACTTAGTTCGCCATAAGCAGCGCGTGAGAATTATTAGAATGAAAAAAGCACTTTTCGTTAATTGCGAGGGCCTGTTTTTCTTTCTTTTGTACTGCGGTGGAAACTGCACACAGACACCAGCGGTTGAGTGGAATGTAAAGCAGAACACCGTCTTCAAATATGCCAAAAAAACAGCAAAGTTCCATCGCTGCCGTTTCCCAGGGAAAGTCCACAGATGCCAGCCCAACATAGAGATGGCATTCTGCGGTCACAGCTGCGAGGCTCGAGGTCGGACAGGCTTACTACCAAACAGCCAGCGAACAGCGCTGATTTCTGTCACTGACCGTGCCGACGGAGATGACAGCAACGTGAACTGGCTCAAATAAAAACATGACCTGAGCGCAAAAAACACCAGGGCCAAAGTTCTGCAGAGGAAGTGAGTGTGGATCTGTTTCCTGCCCTGCCCCATCACACCACGCCACACCTCACCCCCACCCCACACCACCCGTCCCATACCGCACCAGCCCATCAGGATCGGTGCAGTCCTGCCGAATCCCAGCCACAGCTAAAGCACTTCCGTCCCATCCGTTAACAGTCCTGTCCTTTCATACGGGAAATCTGGGCCACTTGAATCTTTATTACTCCCCGAGTTTCGGCGCAGTGCCGGCGCGACCTTGATTACGGCTCTTTAATCCGGCGCAGTTATTTTCCTCAGCAGCAGAATCCATTTGCTCATTTCACGGAATGTAATTATTGCCGTATCTTCAGAATCAATTCTCTTTAACTCCGCCTGGCGACCTCGACGTGCTGACGGAGAAACTTCTCCGTTTCGCAGGAGGGGGTGAAACCAAGGTTAGCAAAACGCGGGAGGGATTCGTCCCATTTTCCCAAAGAACCAACCGCAGGAGTCTGGAAGGGGGGGGGGTGGCTGTATTTTGAATCCTTGTGTTTTATTTAACTCTTTGTGAGGATTTCACAGTACACTCACGCCTGGACGTCATGTTAAATATTTGACTCTGCTTTTACCATATATATACATTTTACTAAAAAGTCAACGTGACAGTGACTTGGCAGACCCCTCTCTGAACCACAAAGTCAGACAGAGAAGCACATTCAGACTGAGTGAGGTCACAGAGAGAAGCACATTCAGACTGAGTGAGGTCACAGAGAGAAGCACATTCAGACTGAGTGAGGTCACAGAGAGAAGCACATTCAGACTGAGTGAGGTCACAGAGAGAAGCACATTCAGACTGAGTGAGGTCACAGAGAGAAGCACATTCAGACTGAGTGAGGTCACAGAGAGAAGCACATTCGGACTGAGTGAGGTCACAGAGAGAAGCACATTCAGAGTGAGGTCACAGAGATAAGCACATTCGGACTGAGTGAGGTCACAGAGAGAAGCACATTCGGACTGAGTGAGGTCACAGAGAGAAGCACATTCGGACTGAGTGAGGTCACAGGGAGACTCAGCTCTGAAGTGCTTCTCCAGCACAGAGCTCCAGCCCATTCTGAGGCCAGCTCAGCAGTGGATTACTCCCAGTCATATCTCAGTCTGACTCAGAGGAGGACAGGCGAGGTAATCTTTCATTCAGCGGATAACGCTTTGCACATGCTCCAATGTGATTGGATAAACACAAATAGGGTAGGTTACACCGGGTAATCTAACATGACAAGCCTCTGACCTATATTTTGAGCACGCCAATGACACACTAATATTTTTATTCAGTCCCACTCACTGATAAATGGCACAGTGCATGATGAAGAGCTAAAGTATGGGGATGCGCAGGCAGGAAAGGCATTACCCAGACTGCGAGTCTTTAGTCATCCACATAACTGCTGAAAGTGATCATAGCATCATGCTAAGTGCAGTGCCGTGTGCGTGTGTGTGTTTGCCTGCATGTGTGTGAGTGGTTGTGTGCACGTATGTATGTGTGTGTGTGTGTGTGTGCATGTGTGCATGTATGTGTGCACGTGTGTGTGTGTGTGTGTGTGTGTGTGTGCACGTGTGTAAATTCTGCATGTGTGTGTGCAATTTCCGTGAACCAGCTCTATGAACCAGCCCAGTGGTTCCAGGTTCCAGGTAATTAGCACACAATCATGATATTTAGCACACAATCATGATATCTCCTTTAAAAGCATCTGCGCAGATTTCCATGATTTATTCAATAATTTTTTGAAACCGTGGCAACGCTGGCAGGCAGGGCTTTGATGTTGCGCACGTCAACGTCGGATGAATTCAGCCGAGGCCAACAGAGTCTCTCACTGTGTCTGGAGTTCAGACCCCTCACACCACAATCACACCATAATCACACCAAAATCACACCAAAATCACCCCAACAATCACACCACAATCGCACTATAATCACACCAAAATCACACCACAATCACACTATAATCACACCAAAATCACCCCCACATTCACACCACAATCACACTATAATCACACCAAAATCACCCCCACAATCACACCACAATCACACCAAAATCACACCACAATCACACTATAATCACACCAAAATCACCCCCACAATCACACCACAATCATGCCAAATTCACACCAAAATCACTAGCAATCACTGGCAAGCACACCACCCACATCTAAGCCTTTACATCCATTACACCAAAATCACACCATAATCACACCAAAATCACACCACAATAACACCACAATCACACCAAATTCACACCAAAATCACCAGCGAGCACGCCACCCACATCTAAGCCTTTTAAAAACGTACATTAAAAGACTGCTGTCCATTCTGTCCTCAGTATCATTTAACACACTAACCCTAACCCTAACACACATGTATTTTATCAGGGTAAAAAGCCCTTGCCTCTGAAAATATTACAAGGAAGGAAAAAAAATATTTTAAAAGCTTCTCTGTTGTATAAATACTGGCAAGAAACTTCAGATGAAAGCAGCCAAAGCTGGACTAGCCCACTTCACAGACTCATCTGCAGTTTATTGGTACTTCTTACTGTTGAATCTTATGTTTTATGATAATAACAATGTTGATGGCAACAGCAACAGGGTAGTTATGGAGATTAAAGGAAACAACCTAAATTAAAGAGAAGGCTTACAATGGACTTTAAATCTGCAGAATAATTACTCTAACATCATGCTATAAATATGTTAATTTGATCCTTCCAGGAATATTAATGAGGATTACAATTTATTTATTCATTCATTCTTCTCAACGAGGGAGTAAAGATCATGCATGAAAACTTCACAGAGCTCCAGAGGCCGTGTTCCTCTTTCCAAAACAGAATAAGCCCTGTACAGTAACACTCTGCTTTTAACCTGAAGTCAAAAAACCAGCCAGGTAAAAATACAACTACCCAATGGGGAAAGAACACTCAAACACTCTCACATCTGTTCGTCCACATCAATACTGCTTCTTGTTTATTCATATTGATTCATTTTTGAGAATAATTCATCTTCATGAATCATTAAACTTCATTAAAACAAATGCTTCAATCTGAAACCAGCAGATGTCTGTGACGCATACAGAAGATATTTCAGGTACCTTCCAGGTAAGTTAAGGACAGTCGGACTGATTAAGGGGGGCACAAACTTTGACAAATGACTATCGCCCCCGTTTTAATATCAATATATATATCAGATATCGAAGAGGTTCAGAGAGTCGTTTATTGCATCATGTTTAATTAAAGAACAACATGAGATGCTGGCTCATATTTTGAAATCGTCACACCAAATCACTCGTGTTTATAGCTCCTTGAAATGTGTTTCCATATTAAAATTTCCATCTAAGAGACATATTTGCATTCAAATGGAAGCTAAACTAATTTATTAGATCAGAAAAGGACATTTCATAAGACAGTACTCTGAGAATGGATAAAGTATCACTTCCAAGTCTAATGTAGATGGACTTTTGTTTTGGGAGCTAGTCAATGCCCTACCCCGACCGTAAAAGGCTTGTTTAATAAGATGATGTAATTAAAGACAAACTCAGGGCAGAGTAACTTAGAGGGGTGTATTTTGGTGGGGGCTCTAATGACACGGTCCTAATGACTCCAGTGCTTCCCTGTGAGGGAGGGTGATCAGCACAGGCCAGATGTTCTCCCGCATTAACAGGAGGCGCCTCCCTCCCCCCCCCCCCACAAGGCCACGGGGGCCCGGGCGCGAGCAGGAGAACGGTAAAAGCCGCTTTTAGAGCCGGCTGTTTGACAGTCCTGACAAGGAGCGGCTGTGGGAACGGCTCGACCCTCCGGGATTGGGCGGAAGCACACGCGGGAATTTCACCCAGCGCGACTGCGGACTGCGCTCTCGCCACTTCGCTTCAGTTTACGAACGTAAGGAATCAACGCGCCGGCGGCGACGAGGAGCACGTGGACTGTGTGTCTCACGCCCTGCCAAAGGCATGCATTCAGACTGCACAGAGTTCAGCACTGACAGTCGCTCGCTCGCTCGCTCGCTCGCACGCACGCACGTAAAGCTATGAGTACAAGCAGCCTGGTCAGGCTCATAGTGCTGTAAGATTATGAGCAGCCTGGTCAGGCTCATAGTGCTGTAGGGTTATGAGCAGCCTGGTCAGGCTCATAGTGCTGTAAGTTTATGAGCAGCCTGGTCAGGCTCATAGTGCTGTAGGGTTATGAGCAGCCTGGTCAGGCTCATAGTGCTGTAGGGTTATGAGCAGCCTGGTCAGACTCATAGTGCTGTAGGGTTATGAGCAGCCTGGTCAGGCTCATAGTGCTGTAGGGTTATGAGCAGTCTGGTCAGGCTCATAGTGCTGTAGGGTTATGAGCAGCCTGGTCAGGCTCATAGTGCTGTAGGGTTATGAGCAGCCTGGTCAGGCTCATAGTGCTGTAGGGTTATGAGCAGCCTGGTAGCAGAGAAAAACTTGGCACGTCAGCGAGAGACTGACAGCCGCCAATCAGGCTGCCGAACATCTTCAGTTTGGTCTCTAAACAGAGCATGTTACACGAGGCCAATGAAAAACACTTAATAATCAGGACCAATAAAACATCAGAGGAGAAACCAAAGGGCGTAACCCTCCTGTGTACATCTGTCATGCGCAGCGTTTAAAATATGAGTTAGGATGAGAACGCTCTCAGTGACTGTCATTTCCAGACTGCTGCTCATCGCTCGTAATATTTTCATCCTCTTTGGCGGCGGCAGTTCGAACAATTTTACTCCATTATTAATTTGCATCCTGACCCGCCATTAGCTGGCCATCCCGCCACATCCCGCCATATCCCGCCATTACGAGCCTCCATTAAGCCCTCCCGCGTTACCGCCAGGAATGAGTCACATCCTGCTCCGCGGAACGGCGGCCAGTACAGCACCCGCAAAAAAAAACTCCCAGCATGCACCTCTCCGTCCCTCTCCTCTTACCGTCAATTACGGTTTTAGCACCAGAACAGTACGGGGGAGGAAAAAAGCATTCTGAGAGTGAAAATAAATAAATAGCCCTCGAACCGCACAGGATCACATTTTAATCTGCTTCAGCCCTTCTGTCAATATCACATCAAGCGCTCCTCCACACTCAGACGCATTAGCATACAATCAAACGAGCGCAGGTCCAATGGGGAGTTTGAGCGCAGGGTCAGGACGCTTTTATGTGTGAGGAGCAGAACCACGAGAGCTGAGAGCACAGCCTCACATCTGCTAAAGTTACAAAAACATTACCGGGGAGGTGAGGAAGGTGGGTGTGTGTGTGTGTGTGTGTGTGTGCGTGTGTGTGTATAGAGAAAGGGTTCAGGGTCAGTGCAGATTCAAACATCAGGACACACATATTGACCAATCTCTGTGGCTCACTGATGCCCTGAATACAAAGCACTCACTCGGAGCTCAACATGGAAATGACATCACATTAGATGCTCTTTCACACAGTGTGATTTGCATAGCCTTTCCGCAGACAGGTGTTCCATTTGTAGACCTCTCCGTTTGCCCCAGCAACCCAAGCTTAAAGGGCAAAATGACTGTGCCCCTCCTGGGACTCAATCCTGCAACCCCCTGGACCAATTCTAATGCGCCATTCCCCGCATCCCACCCTGCTGCTGCCAATGAACAACTTCGGCAGAGATTCCCTTCTGCCCCTTATTAGGCTTTCAGGTCCTCAGAGCGGAGCTCCTCCACAGGGCTCTGTTTAAAAGAGCTCTCACCTGCAGCATCGCACCAATCATCACACGAATGCTGAACGGCTGCTCTTAGCCTCCACTTCCCTTAGCACACCTAAAGCTATACTCACGACTGTTCCACCAACCCCAAAAAAAAAAAACGCAACCCCTAATTAGAGACCGGGTTCTGATTCGTCCTTCTAGAAGGTTAACCGAGCACCTGCTCATTTCGGAGGCCAGAACCCAGAATTTTCAGATGAGAAGCAGAAAAAGCGAGAGATGCATGGGTTTGAAGACCAGGGCAGCTCAGGCGTGGAAGGCTAACTGGCCTGGCTAGGAAAAACACAGGTGAGCGATGGACACGGGGGCTCGGGTTTGAGGCTGAAACACGCGATCAGTGCCAAAGGAGGAGAGCCAGACATGGAGGATAACCGTAAACCAGCCCCAGGGGGCATTCCCCTGGAAAACAGCACTGAATCAGAAACATAATCACAGCTCTGGGGTACAGCGCCCGTGTCTCTGGAGGAAAAACAGCCCCCCCCCCCCTTATCCCAACCCAATCCCCACACACAGAGTTGCCAATTTAGCAACTAGATTTAGCGACTTTTTGAGTTCCCTAGCGACTAACGGCAACACGGTAGCACCCACCGACGCAATCTAGCGACTTTTAGCGACTTTTCAGAGAGCCAATGGCGACTTCTTGTGAGATTTTTTTGGCAACACTGCACACACACACACGCACACGCGCACACACACACACACACTCTGCTCAGGAGCGCCTTACAGCAGAATGGAATGAAAGGGGGATGGTGCTGTATGTTGATTTTGTTACACAAAGCCGTGCTTTCAGCGCTCAGCTGATTACAGATAAAAGGTGTGGATTCTGCCGGCAGGATCAGGGCTCAGGAGCAGCAGGAGATGAGCTGTCTGCAGCGAGCAGCGCTGCGGTTAGCTCCTCTTACGCTACACGCTACACGCTTTAGCACGAGCACAGTGCTCCCGTTAGCTCCTCTTACGCTACACGCTTTAGCACGAGCACAGTGCTCCCGTTAGCTCCTCTTACGCTACACGCTTTAGCATGAGCACAGTGCTCCCGTTAGCTCCTCTTACGCTACACGCTTTAGCATGAGCACAAGCACAGTGCTCCCGTTAGCTCCTCTTACGCTACACGCTTTAGCACGAGCACAGTGCTCCCGTTAGCTCCTCTTACGCTACACGCTTTAGCATGAGCAGTGCTCCCGTTAGCTCCTCTTACGCTACACGCTTTAGCACGAGCACAGTGCTCCCGTTAGCTCCTCTTACGCTACACGCTTTAGCACGAGCACAGTGCTCCCGTTAGCTCCTCTTACGCTACACGCTACACGCTTTAGCACGAGCACAGTGCTCCCGTTAGCTCCTCTTACGCTACACGCTTTAGCATGAGCACAGTGCTCCCGTTAGCTCCTCTTACGCTACACGCTTTAGCACGAGCACAGTGCTCCCGTTAGCTCCTCTTACGCTACACGCTTTAGCACGAGCACAGTGCTCCCGTTAGCTCCTCTTACGCTACACGCTTTAGCACGAGCACAGTACTCCCGTTAGCTCCTCTTACGCTACACGCTTTAGCATGAGCACAGTACTCCCGTTAGCTCCTCTTACGCTACACGCTTTAGCACGAGCACAGTGCTCCCGTTAGCTCCTCTTACGCTACACGCTTTAGCATGAGCACAGTGCTCCCGTTAGCTCCTCTTACGCTACACGCTTTAGCATGAGCAAGCCAGTGCTCCTTAGCTCCTCTTACGCTACACGCTTTAGCACGAGCACAGTGCTCCCGTTAGCTCCTCTTACGCTACACGCTTTAGCACGAGCACAGTGCTCCCGTTAGCTCCTCTTACGCTACACGCTTTAGCACGAGCACAGTGCTCCCGTTAGCTCCTCTTACGCTACACGCTTTAGCATGAGCACAGTACTCCCGTTAGCTCCTCTTACGCTACACGCTTTAGCACGAGCACAGTGCTCCCGTTAGCTCCTCTTACGCTACACGCTTTAGCACGAGCACAGTGCTCCCGTTAGCTCCTCTTACGCTACACGCTTTAGCACGAGCAGTGCTCCCGTTAGCTCCTCTTACGCTACTACACGCTTTAGCACGAGCACAGTGCTCCCGTTAGCTCCTCTTACGCTACACGCTTTAGCACGAGCACAGTACTCCCGTTAGCTCCTCTTACGCTACACGCTTTAGCACGAGCGCAGTGCTCCCGTTAGTCCTCTTACGCTACACGCTGCACAGTGCTCCCGTTAGCTCCTCTTACGCTACACGCTTTAGCACGAGCACAGTGCTCCCGTTAGCTCCTCTTACGCTACACGCTTTAGCACGAGCACAGTGCTCCCGTTAGCTCCTCTTACGCTACACGCTTTAGCACGAGCACAGTGCTCCCGTTAGCTCCTCTTACGCTACACGCTTTAGCACGAGCACAGTGCTCCCGTTAGCTCCTCTTACGCTACACGCTTTAGCATGAGCACAGTGCTCCCGTTAGCTTCTCTTGCGCTACACGCTTTAGCACGAGCACAGTGCTCCCGTTAGCTCCTCTTACGCTACACGCTTTAGCACGAGCACAGTGCTCCCGTTAGCTCCTCTTACGCTACACGCTTTAGCACGAGCACAGTGCTCCCGTTAGCTCCTCTTACGCTACACGCTTTAGCACGAGCACAGTGCTCCCGTTAGCTCCTCTTACGCTACACGCTTTAGCATGAGACAAGCACAGTGCTCCCGTTAGCTCCTCTTACGCTACACGCTTTAGCACGAGCACAGTGCTCCCGTTAGCTCCTCTTACGCTACACGCTTTAGCACGAGCACATACTCCCGTTAGCTCTCTTACGCTACACGCTTTAGCACGAGCACAGTGCTCCGTTAGTCCTCTTAACGCTACCGCTTTAGCACGAGCACAGTACTCCGTTAGCTCTATTACGTACACGCGTAGCACGAGCACAGTGCTCCCGTAGCTCCTCTTACGCTACACGCTTTAGCACGAGCGCAGTGTCCCGTTAGTCCCTACGCTACACGCTTTAGCACGAGCACAGTACTCCCGTTAGCTCCTCTTACGCTACACGCTTTAGCACGAGCACAGTGCTCCCGTTAGCTCCTCTTACGCTACACGCTTTAGCACGAGCACAGTGCTCCCGTTAGCTCCTCTTACGCTACACGCTTTAGCATGAGCAGTGCTCCCGTTAGCTCCTCTTACGCTACACGCTTTAGCACGAGCACAGTGCCCGTTAGCTCCTCTTACGCTACACGCTTTAGCACGAGCACAGTGCTCCCGTTAGCTCCTCTTACGCTACACGCTACACGCTTTAGCACGAGCACAGTGCTCCGTTAGCTCCTCTTACGCTACACGCTTTAGCACGAGCAGTGCTCCGTTAGCTCCTCTTACGCTACACGCTTTAGCATGAGCACGAGCACAGTGCTCCCGTTAGCTCCTCTTACGCTACACGCTTCAGCATGAGCACAGTACTCCCGTTAGCTCCTCTTACGCTACACGCTTTAGCATGAGCACAGTGCTCCCGTTAGCTCCTCTTACGCTACACGCTTTAGCACGAGCACAGTGCTCCCGTTAGCTCCTCTTACGCTACACGCTTTAGCACGAGCACAGTGCTCCCGTTAGCTCCTCTTACGCTACACGCTTTAGCACGAGCACAGTGCTCCCGTTAGCTCCTCTTACGCTACACGCTTTAGCACGAGCACAGTGCTCCCGTTAGCTCCTCTTACGCTACACGCTTTAGCATGAGCACAAGCACAGTGCTCCCGTTAGCTCCTCTTACGCTACACGCTTTAGCACGAGCACAGTGCTCCCGTTAGCTCCTCTTACGCTACACGCTTTAGCACGAGCACAGTGCTCCCGTTAGCTCCTCTTACGCTACACGCTTTAGCACGAGCGCAGTGCTCCCGTTAGCTCCTCTTACGCTACACGCTTTAGCATGAGCACAGTGCTCCCGTTAGCTCCTCTTACGCTACACGCTTTAGCACGAGCACAGTGCTCCCGTTAGCTCCTCTTACGCTACATGCTACACGCTTTAGCACGAGCACAGTGCTCCCGTTAGCTCCTCTTACGCTACACGCTTTAGCACGAGCGCAGTGTCCCGTTAGCTCCTCTTACGCTACACGCTTTAGCACGAGCACAGTGCTCCCGTTAGCTCCTCTTACGCTACACGCTTTAGCACGAGCACAGTGCTCCCGTTAGCTCCTCTTACGCTACACGCTTTAGCACGAGCAGTGCTCCCGTTAGCTCCTCTTACGCTACACGCTTTAGCATGAGCACAAGCACAGTGCTCCCGTTAGCTCCTCTTACGCTACACGCTACACGCTTTAGCACGAGCACAGTGCTCCCGTTAGCTCCTCTTACGCTACACGCTTTAGCACGAGCAGTGCTCCCGTTAGCTCCTCTTACGCTACACGCTTTAGCATGAGCACGAGCACAGTGCTCCCGTTAGCTCCTCTTACGCTACACGCTTCAGCATGAGCACAGTACTCCCGTTAGCTCCTCTTACGCTACACGCTTTAGCACGAGCACAGTGCTCCCGTTAGCTCCTCTTACGCTACACGCTTTAGCACGAGCAGTGCTCCCGTTAGCTCCTCTTACGCTACACGCTTTAGCACGAGCACAGTGCTCCCGTTAGCTCCTCTTACGCTACACGCTTTAGCACGAGCACAGTGCTCCCGTTAGCTCCTCTTACGCTACACGCTTTAGCACGAGCACAGTGCTCCCGTTAGCTCCTCTTACGCTACACGCTTTAGCACGAGCACAGTGCTCCCGTTAGCTCCTCTTACGCTACATGCTACACGCTTTAGCACGAGCACAGTGCTCCCGTTAGCTCCTCTTACGCTACACGCTTTAGCACGAGCGCAGTGCTCCCGTTAGCTCCTCTTACGCTACACGCTTTAGCACGAGCACAGTGCTCCGTTAGCTCCTCTTACGCTACACGCTTTAGCACGAGCACAGTGCTCCCGTTAGCTCCTCTTACGCTACACGCTTTAGCACGAGCAGTGCTCCCGTTAGCTCCTCTTACGCTACACGCTTTAGCATGAGCACAAGCACAGTGCTCCCGTTAGCTCCTCTTACGCTACACGCTTTAGCACGAGCACAGTGCTCCCGTTAGCTCCTCTTACGCTACACGCTTTAGCACGAGCACAGTGCTCCCGTTAGCTCCTCTTACGCTACACGCTTTAGCATGCGCACAGTGCTCCCGTTAGCTCCTCTTATGCTACGCGCTTTAGCCCGCGCACGAGCGTCTCCATTTCCCTTACAGGAACATTTCTGCGCTTAGCGCACTCTCTTATCCAGAGAGACTTGCACAGATTTTTTTTTTTGTATATATATTTTTTCATATTCTTCCTTTTTTACAAGCCATTTATCCAGCTGGATATGTACTGAAGCAAGCGAGATACCGCAGAGATACGACCTCGGCCCGTCTCCACCCTGCGATTCCCGCGGAGTCTTGAAAATTTCATCAGCCCGGTGCATTAGCCAGAGTGAGCGCGTGCGGACGGACCCCGCCGGGGACGCGGCAAAAACCACGATGGGCGCTTGGAGCCGGACGGTACTCCCAGCCGGGAACGTATTCCCAGCTCTGCAAACCTATCAGGCAGGTATTTTGGGTACACTTTTAGTACGGGGGGGTGGGGGGGGGGATGGGGGTTGAGGGAAAAACAGGGAGATGGAGGCTCTAATTGAATTTGGGCTCTGAAAAAGCCTGTGAAAGGTCCTGAAAGCAGGAAGCAGGAAGCAGATCTGTGAAAGTTCTTAAAAGCCGCCACGCACATGAAGCCATTTCAAATGCGGTACAAGCCCCTCAGGAAGATACTGGAAAATTTAATCAGAGCTCACAAACACGTATGGTTCACACACACACACACACACACACACGCAGCTCACAGACACACACACACACACACACACACACGCAGCTCACAGACACACACACACACACACACAGAGCTCTCTCTCACACACACACAGACACACACACACACACGGCTCACAGGCGCACACACACACACACGGCTCACAGGCGCACACACACACACACACAGAGCTCTCACACACACACAGAGCTCTCTATCTCTCACACACACACACACACACACACACACACAGAGCTCTCACACACACAGACACACACACACACAGAGCTCTCACACACACACACACACACACGGCTCACACACACACACACATGCACGACTCACACACACACACACACACACACACACACACACAAGCTCTCACACACACAGCTCACAGACACACACACACACACACACAGAGCTCTCACACACACACACACACTCACACACACACAGTAGCATCGGTCCTCTGCTGGATCTGTTAACTGCCCTGAACTCCCAGGCTGCTGTCCTTTCCACTTGTTTTCAATTTACAAATTATAGATTTTTTTTTGTAATGCACTGAAGCAGTTTGTTTCATGACACAAATTTAATTAATTGCATTAATCATTTGGGAATCATTACCAGGTGAATTAATCTGTATTTATTTTAAGATGGCCCATTTAGCTGAAGCTTAATGTTTTTAACTTATTTATTTTATTCGAAACAATACATCCCCATTTCTGCCAGGTCTGCTAGTATATATTTATATACGTTTGCTTGTCTTTTTTATGCCCTCTCCAGTGGAGCCATATCTGGTTCTGCGTATTGATTTCTATCTGGTTGATCTCTATCATTAACTAAAAGAGCAGCTTCTCTCTTTCAGACCACTCTTCTCACAAACAAAAAAACCCCCTGAATCACAGCGATATCTGCCGTTCCTCAGAATACAAATGAAGGCTTCTGTTGTCCACGCTGAAGACGGTTCATCGCGGCAGACTGGGGCCCAGATCATATTTACAGAACCATTCCCTGTTTCATCGCTGTGTGTCTGGTTTCGGGCCGGGGAATTCTGTAGTACATTTCCTGAACACGGATCTACAAGCGTACCGATCGAAGAGCGCTCCTTAGGAGCCAGGCGGGCTCGGGCTGGAGCGGAGGAGAGAAACTAGCGCCTGCTAGACAGGAGCAGACAGCACTCACAGCTGCACTGCAGAGTCAACACTGCTCCTGTAGCAGCCACACTGCCACACGCCAGCAGCGCACATTAAACATCCTCGCCCCGCATCAGAACCGCACCGCCGGGAAAGCCTGGCGTCTGCGCCATCAGCTCTAATTGCTTTGCGAGGAAAAACTCTGGCCCGCAGCGCACTTCCAGGGAAAGAGCGAGACGGAGAACAGGAAGCGGGACGGAGAAGAGGAAGCGGGACGTTCAGACATGACACGCGCTCCTTTTTTTTAAACACCTGCTCAGAATGGAAACACAAACACAGATAGCGGTTCAGGAGCAGACGCTCTGTAAAGCACCGTAATGTCACGGGAAGAGGAAGCCGGGTTTTCCATACAGACGGGGCACACGGGACTCGTACCGCAGCCTTATTAAAGAATAAAGAACAGGTGTGAAAAGATGGGTCAAACAGCAGAGATTGACGTTTCAGGGCTCCGCCCCCTATAACAGTATTCTTCAGAACTGTGCCTCTTGTTCTAGTGTTCTAACCCCCCTGTGAATGGTGTTCTGTCTCATGTTTATCCATGAGGCAAATGCTTTCTTTAAGGTTTCTTTTCAGGTCCTGAAAATAAACACGAACCAAAATGTCAAAGTGTTAAGTGTGCTTCAGACGTCTCAGAGGTTTCTGAGGGGACGCTGTTCCTCCAGGGAATAGATCCAGTGAGGAAAGCAGCCATGACGAGGCGGGACTCTCGGTATCTTCACAGGTATGGGGAACGGTCGGCCAGGTAAGAGCTGAAGGATTGGAACCCCAACTGCTCAAACTCACAAACCTCAACCAATCCATTTTGGCTAAACCCTCTGTTTGCCAAAACGATTTGCCAAACACTGGAGCCCCACACCCCACACTGGAGCCCCACACTGGAGCCCCACACTGGAGCCCAACACTGGAGCCACACACTGGAGCCCCACACTGGAGCCCTCCATGTGAGTTTCGCCTCATGTGAATGACCATGCTCTCCCGGGGGAGGGAGCATCATAAAGACAAACAGCCGAAAGGTCTGATGGATCGGACTGTGCGGCGACACAAAGGGAAGCAGGTGGTTACCCAGAAGCCATTGCTCTTAATGACCATGCCCGGGCAAAGCGCCGCACGCTCGCCCCGGTGCAGATGTGCGCGTTTGATGGACGGGCGACCCCCCACCCCCTCCGTGAGGGTTATTAGATGCCCCCCCCCCCCCCCGGGTCACAGCAGCGTATGCGCACACGCAGCAGAAGGCACTGCCAGCCCCCGGGGCCATACAGGGACTCAGTGCTGCTGCTAACGCCCCACATGCTTTAAGCACTCTCCCACTGTCAGCACTGCACATCCTGCTACAGCCCAAACACAGCGCTACGAATAACACACACTCACACACACACGACTCACACTCACACACATACGACTCACACTCACACACATACGGCTCACACTCACACACATACGTCACACACTCACACTCACATACACTCACACACGGCTCGCACACACACACACACACACACACACACACACACACACACACGCTCACACATACACTCACACACACACACACACTCACACACACACACGCTCACACATACACTCACACACACACTCACACACGCGCACACACACGCTCACACGCACTCACACACACTCACGCTCACACGCTCACACACGCGGCTCACACAGCTCAGAGACACACACACACACACACGGCTCACATATACTCACACACACACACACACACACACACACATATGGCTCACACACACTCACACACACGCTCACACGCTCACACACACACACACACACACGGCTCAGAGACACACACACACACACATACACACACACACACACACTCACACACACACACACATACTCACACACACACACACACACACACGCTCACAGACACACACGTAGCTCAGACACACACACACACACGCTCACAGACACACGTATCTCAGAGACACACACACACACACACACACACACACTCACGCAAAAGAAAGGATCCATTATGGGGACTTCACACTGAGTGGCACTGAGGGGACAGTACAATGGAGCAGCAGCGAGTCCCCGATGGTCTGTTCCACATACACACCACACTATCAAAATCAAATTCTTGGAAAAATCCACGGCTGACACAAACAATTTGAACGTTCAGAGCATCGTTCCCAAGCCGACGGGTAATTTCTCGCCTGCGTGAATGTCAGCTGCCTCTGGGTGCCATTGCAGCTCTGACACTTAAGGTTAAGGGGAAAAAATGCAGACACTTAGACAGAGAAAATCTATGGTGCTCACTTTGCTTGAAAGGATCACGTGTCACAAACACGCTTTTGCGGGTTGCAAACTGCTCCACGCAGTTAATCCAAGCTACACCTTCACAGGCGAGTCCTCTGGTGTGTGTAATACCAGAAAAACGAGTGAAAAATCAGTCATGAAGCTGCTGAGTGGCTCATCTTGTTAGAAATAATTATCATTTGCAGAGAGAGATTTAATTCCGGACAATGGCATCAGAACAAGCGGCCAGGGGGTGTGTCCTGCAGCAGGGTGGGTGTGGCTTAGTTTCTGTGTTATCAAACAGCAGAGATTGACGTTTCAGGGCTCCGCCCCCTATAACAGTATTCTTCAGAACTGTGCCTCCTGTTCTAGTGTTCTAACCCCCCTGTGAATGGTGTTCTGTCTCATGCTTATCCATGAGGCAAATGCTTTCTTTAAGGTTTCTTTTCAGGTCCTGAAAATAAACACGAACCAAAAAAACGTGTCTGTCGTGGTCCCCAGGGAGATAAATAATAAATCAAAATATAAAATGAATTAATTTTTTTATCCGTAATTTATCCAGGAGAAAAGCCCAGATGACTCTGACACATTTCATTGTCGAGGGGGACCAACTCCAGAGAAACACGGAGAGAAATGCAAATTCGCAAGACAATAGAAATGAGAATAGTGCCACAAAGTGTTTGCAATGAAGCTCAGAAGGTGCCGTGTTTGGGGGGTCCCATCAGCTTTGGCCCAGAAAAGTCAGAAGCAGCCGTCTGTGCAGAACCTCGTGTTCGTCTTCTACGGGTAACAGCTGAATGTCAGGCTATAATTAAAACCTGTGTGAAACCGCTGTGTGGAGTCTGCCCTCTGTGAAAGCCCCTAAATCCACATCAGCGTGTGAATAAAGCGGCACAAATAAAAAGGGCTCGGCGTGTCCTGACGCGTCACGGCGACGCAGATCGCGGGGGCAGGGGCCAGTTCTGGGAGCGGTAAACGGGCCAGACTCCGGTTACAGATCCAGCGCGTTCCTCTGGAGTTTGGGAGTGAAGTTCAGGTGAGCGGCCCTGGTGTTCAGGCTGCCGCGCCTGACAGGTGTACAAAGCAGAGCTCACCTCACTCACACCCAGTACCTTCACTGAGAAACACACCTGCCACCTGCGCCACACAGTCACTCAGGTAAAGAGCCAATGAGGGGACTATAATGTGTGTGTGTGTGTGTGTGTGTGCGCGCATGTGCTTGTGCTTGTGTGTGTGTCAGAGAGTGAGTGTGTGAGTGTGTGTGTGTGTGTCAGAGAGAGAGAGAGTGTGTTTGTGAGTGTGTGTGTGTGTGTGTGTGTGTGCATGTGCTGTGTGTGTGTCAGAGAGAGAGAGTGTGTGAGTGTGTGTGTGTGTGTGTGTGTCAGAGAGAGAGAGATGTGTGTGTGTGTGTGTGTGTGTGTGTGTGTCAGAGAGAGAGAGAGAGAGGTGTGTGTGATGTGTGTGTGTGTGTGTGTGTCAGAGAGAGAGCGTGTGTGTGTGAGTGTGTGTGTGTGTCAGAGAGAGAGAGTGTGTGTGTGTGAGTGTGTGTGTGTGTCAGAGAGAGAGAGAGTTTTATTACTGTAGGGATGAATCTGCGGCACAGAGGCTGAATTTTGCTCCACATCAACATTGAATGAGTTGTGCAAGAATCCACATCTGTTCACTTACAGAACGCAGTTTGTTCATTCCAGTTAATTCTGTGCTTTTGCACCGCGAGCAGAACCCTGTGGGCTTCAGACGCAGTCTTCATATGCCACCTGTGGAAGTCCTGCTGACAAAACCGCCATTCCTTTCACTGTGATCTTAACACAAGAAATCACCCGCTACCAAATCTTTCCTGGTCTGAGCTGAGTCACACTGGGAGGTAATCTGGGGGTGGGGGGGGGGGGCTGCTGCTATCGGTCTAAATGTAAACACTCCATTGTGCATCGTCCTCCGCCATCACCATTCTACAGCCACACAGCATCCCATAATAAGCGTGTGGGAGGCTAAAGACACCCCGTTGAGGAGCCGGTGCTCAGGTCAAAGGAAACGCTGTGTGCAGCAACCTGGAGAAATGCACAAGATGAGCCACATAGCTTTCCGACAATAACATCTAGACGTCATTCCTCATCCTTTTCTAAATGTCAAAATAATCACCAATTCTGTGAGTAATGTGATTACACATTCCCATAATGACTGTCTGCAGTTTTGAAAAATAAACATGGCATTAGCTTACATATACTGTACATTTGTTTTGCTCACTAATTTTTTGTTTATAGTCTATATTTATATCTATAATTTTTTTTTATAGTCTATATTTTCAGGTTAAAGAATTTTTTATTTTCTCGTTTTTGTTTTGGGTGCTAACAGAGAAAATGCCACCGCGGTGCCAAGGGGGCCAAATATTCGGTGCGTTTAATTTTCCACACAGCAGAGAAAGCCGGGCACACGTCTCTGTGGCTTCACCGGTGTTTTGAAAAAGGCAGAGAGACGGAGACTAAGGTTTCAGTCTCAAGAGTTTGGAACCGATAATTACTTATTCATGTGGACCCCTGACCTCACTGAAAAAAACATACAAATGTTACGATAAAGTATTTATAGTCTTTTGATTCATGGTTATCTGGGAGTACGTAGCATGAGATCCAGAAGCACCGGCGAAGCAGCCCTTCCTCCCGAGCGAGCAGCTTGCTCTGAGGACCAGGTCTCCACAGCCCTGGATCCAGAGAGAGCGCCCTAGGGTGGGACTGGATTATGTGTCCACTGTAAAATCAGCCATAACCTGACCCCCCCACCTGCTTTAAAAAAAGCGCTGGAAGACATGAGATGGAGAGAAATGAAAGGAAACCCAGGGCAGGTGCTGATTGGACAGCGATGCCCTTTTCCAGCACTGACCTTTGACCCCTAGCCCAGTCCAGATGTTGGGCTACATTTCTCCTCCCCATTCCTTCTGGTGCTCTCAGTGGGGGGGGGGGGGGGCGCGCACACCAATGTGCTGCAGGAAGAGGACATCTTACCATGAGAAAAGTGCTCTGGAGAAAGACACACGGCCGGCTCAGATGGGCTCTGAAGGGCAGCTATTCATTTCTCTGAGAGAGACATTTATATGAAAAGACAGCTTTCACTACTCAGCTGCCACGCCCCCTTAAAGGGACAGTGCACTCAGTGGACATTCCATGTGTCGTGTAACCTGAGGACTGAAACTGAGGTTACCAGTTACTGAGGTAGCCTTGAGCAAAGGTACTGTACCTAAATTCCTTCAGCATATATCCAATTACCATACGTAAAAAAAAGTGGTGCAAGTCACCCTGGATAAGAGCGTCTGCTAATTGCCAGTAATGTAACGATCACAAAACGATTAAGTCGGAAGCTAATTAGGGACTTATAGTGAATATATCACATTATAAATCCCATTTTATTATGCATGCTTTTATAAACTGAGCCTAGCGTCCACACAATTCGTGTCACAATCCTGCATTCCCTGTACGTGTCTGTACTAAACCCTCAGAATCAGAACTAATGGACAGGTCAGCCGCAGAGAGGAACAAAACGCACAGAAGAAAACTTAATAATAATAAAAAAAATAATAATAATTCTTAAGTGTGGGAAAATGAATTTTGATTTTATATGAAGTTGCATTACCGTAAAGACGGCCACTGGAATGGAAGTTAACAAATGAAGAAGAACACACTTCCAGCTCAGAGGAAATAACTCCCCGCCACCGACCGAGGAAACACACCTCAGCACAGAACTCGAGCAGCTATTTCAGTCCCATCCAGCGCGAGAACAAACTCACACGAGAACAAACTCACACGGGAACAAACTCACACGAGAACAAACTCACACGAGAACAAACTCACACGGGAACAAACTCACACGGGAACAAACTCACACGGGAACAAATTCACACGACAACAAACTCACACGAGAACAAACTCACACGGGAACAAACTCACACGGGAACAAACTCACAGGAGAACAAACTCACACGAGAACAAACTCACACGAGAACAAACTCACACGGGAACAAACTCACACGGGAACAAACTCACACGGGAACAAATTCACACGAGAACAAACTCACACGGAACAAACTCACACGGGAACAAATTCACACGGGAACAAACTCACACGGGAACAAACTCACACGGGAACAAACTCACACGGGAACAAACTCACACGGGAACAAACTCACACGGGAACAAACTCACACGGGAACAAACTCACACGAGAACAAACTCACACGAGAACAAACTCACACGCTCACTTTCATGGCAGATGGAGCCGGTTTCTGTAAATCCACCGAGGAGACCAAACAGCTGTGTTCAGAAAACTTAGTCAAAAATGTTAAAGTTCTATTGTAAAATGTTTTTGATGAAGTCAGAGAAAAATGTAATTTATGCATAGAATAATAGCCGCATACAAGATTGACACAATGTATGAAATGGAGAACCCATTTAAATTAATACAACTCTCAAATAAACTATGCTCTGCCATTCACTAACTGTACCAGGCCTAGACATGAACACCTGTCCCTCATACTGTAGCCCATGACGACTGAGTCAACAGATACTCAAATCTGTGTTCTTAACTATAAAAGCTCTCATACCCTATTTGCTGACAAAATAAAATTTTTTAAATTGACGTACCTTCTAAAAGAATTAGGCATGAACAAGCACAACACAACACTATGACAACGGACAGCTCCCAGACAGCAAGCGGCTCTGGGCCGATTCCAGCCCAAAGTCAGCATTGTGACGGTGTTGTACTGTAACGCGGCACCGGACACTCCTGCGGGTAAGAAGCAGAGAGGACAGAGGGAACGCAGGAGTTGAATATCTGGGGAGGTTATTGAGTCTGCGTTATTGAGTCGCTAAGCGCTACGTGCCGCTGATAAGCAGCCGTTAGCCTCCTGAGAGAGCCGTGGGAGCGGGCCGCTCGCTAACAGCGAGGCGCAGGTGACAGGGTCGGCCATTTGCAAATGGATCTAATTTGCGGGCGTGTTAAACAGCCAGACGAGCGGCGTTAAGCGCTCCGACTCGTCAACCGCCAACACGGCCGCCGCCGCCGCCCCCCTGCTCCCGCACGCGTTACTCCCGTCGTTATGACACGGGTCCTTATCGCCATGGCGCCAGCGCGGTGGACAGCGCGGCGGCCTGTCAGAGCGCCGGGGAGGAAGATGCATGTTTGAGGCTACCGCCTGCCACGCCAAAATGAACATTCCAAAGCAATTACCGCAATCTGTTACCGCGGTGACTAAAAACCCGCGCGCGAACCAGACAGCCACGGCGGGAAACGTCCCGTCGGACCAGCCGGGGCCCGGGGGGCGGGGCCCGCGTCCTGACTGATAGGGGGCCCCTGGGGGGGCTGATTGAGAGGCCTGACAGGCTGGGCCATTACAGAGGACATAAAGAAGGGACAGGAAAGAGAGGGATGTTCCGCAGCAGAAGCTGGAGAATGAGCCGTTTATGTGCAACACAACAGGGTGATTGCAGGGTATTTACAGTCAAACTGCTGAGACTAATTGCAATGAAATGCTTGTAAAAATCAACATTAGTTAAAGTAATTTATTTATTCGGTACCTTGTGACGGTCCTGCTCATCTTTCGTTGTGTGCATGAGCTCAGCTCACCTTGTACATTTCCACTGGTTACTTAGTGCCGGTGAAAGCTGTGTTTATAACCGAAATATTGCTACCCATTTCTGAAACAATAGAAATATATAAAGTTGATAGTTCTAAATGTAGAATCATTACATTATAATGTGAAAATACTCCATGTGCATTACCTGCATTCATTGCTTTCTTTCTGCATTTGAAACACAAATAACTGGTTTTGGCCTTTTACAGAAAATATGCTATACTTTTAATGCAACAATGAAATTGTCAGCAGACAAGCACCTCAATGACAATGTACACGTTCAGCATCTCCTGACAACAGTGGTGACCTCACAATGAGGACAACGCTGACCTCACAATGAGAACAGCACTGACCTCACAATGAGAACAGCACTGACCTCACAATGAAAACAGCACTGACCTCACAATGAGAACAGCACCGACCTCACAATGAGAACAGCACTGACCTCATAATGAGAACAGCACCGACCTCACAATGAGAGCAGCACCGACCTCACAATGAGAGCAGCACTGACCTCACAATGAAAACAGCACTGACCTCACAATGATCGCATGCTCAAGTCAAGGGGAAAATGGCAGACCACCATGGTGAGGTAATTTACCAGGGCTGTGATTGGTCATTATGCAGCCACAAGTAATATAATCTGTCAAATCGATACTATTTACAGCCCTGGCACTGAGCCCATATGATTTCCCCAGCGTTAGCCGGGCTAAATGGAATTCCAATGTGCCCGTGAAGCACTTGCTCCACACCGTTATGACTAACCATAAGAGTAGTGTTTTCAATTATTGCAAAATGAGTGGAAATTATGATGAGGTACCCAGAGAAGAACACTGAGCAGGCAGAGCAGAGAGATTATACTGGAATGCCTGTCACAGGCGAACACTGCTGAAGGAGACGTTTAACCTCAACTTAAACTCCAGACCTCAGTACAACTGAAGGTTTAAAACATTAGGGGGACAACTTCTGGTTTAATTAAAGGAGTTAAGAACAAAGCTTTCTTTAAAACATTTTTACATTCAAAGAGAAACATTATACTTTCTCTCTCTCCTCTTCAACAAGTAAATGAATGATGCCATTTTTTGTGTTATTATGCCTCATTTTAAAAAATCATAACTTACCATGAAGAAAGGGTAATTCAGAAAGCTAACTGCCCAAATGACAGAAAAAAACTGATCAATGCAGTATAAGAATTCATTAAGCCTCACACACACAATTTTTGTTCATTTGCATAATTAATCATGACATGGTAATTTGTTAAAAAATAAGCACAAGCATTTTGTTATTTTTTTGTGATGAGATGCCACTCTAAATCAGCTTCCAGCGCCCAATGACATTCAGTTTTATAATGCAAACCCATTTCCTGTTTAAAATACAATTCGGGAAATTCATATAATTTGTACAGAAATATGGAACACAACAACACGGACAGCAGCCAGCGAGGAGGCCTGCTGGAAGGAGTTTAAACTTCATTCATTAGGATTTCAGTTTCAGACACACAACATGCTGCCCATTCCCCAGTCAAATTAATGCTCTTCTGCTCCAGTTTATTTCAGCCTGCTCTGGGGCTATTACTGACTATGCTGCGTAGCGGGGGGTGGGGGAGAATCAGTCAATGAGAGGTACGCATCAGATTTTGGGGGCGGGTCCACAGCGTGCTCATTGGATGGAACCCTCCCGAGTGCGTTTGTGTCCGCAGTATTGGCCTGTTCTTACAGCTCACAAACGAACATTCTTATTCATGCCGGTGAAGGTAAAGGAGGAGGAGGTGTCAAGGGAGGAGGAGGAGGTGTTGAGGGAGGAGGAGGTGAAGGAGGAGGAGGTGTCGAGGGAGGAGAAGATGAAGGAGGAGTAGGAGGTGTCGAGGTGTGGGGAGGAGTGGTGTAGGAGGTGGAGGAGGTGTTGAGGGAGGAGAAGGTAGAGGAATGGTGGAGGAGCAGTGGAGGAGGTGTGGAGAGAAGCGGTGTAGGAGGTGGAGGAGGTGCCGAGGGAGGAGGAGGTGGAGGAATGGTGGAGGAGCAGTGGAGGAGGTGTGGAGAGAAGCGGTGCAGGAGGTGGAGGAGGTGTTGAGGGAGGAGGAGGTGGAGGAGCAGTGCAGTTGTGGAGATAAATCAGTGTCAGATTCGGAGCGCTGCCAGGACGGAGCGCGCCCCAGCGTGTGCCCGCGATGGCGACCGCGCCGTGGACCGCGCCTTCGCGACTTCCTGCGCCCGCGTGCTTCACCCGTCTCCCCGGGACACGGCGACGCTCGCCAGACACACGCGTTCCCCTGCATCGCACAGCATCCGCCCGACTACCGCCTACAAGACAACAGCCCACAGCGCCAGGGAGAAGAAAATAAAAAAGGCTCAGCGGCCAATTATATTACTGTTCTTCTGAACTTCACGCCCCCCCCAAACACACACACACACACACAATTAAAAAATGCATAATCTGTGGCCCAGAAACCCTCCATAATTAATGATGATGCTGCAGAGGGCTGGTATTGCCATGGGAACAGGCTGGGGACGGACGGCACTCCGGATGGGGACTCCATCTTTAGGGACCTTCTGTGTTCCCACAGCATGCCGAAGCTCTCTCAGCTGAGGAGAACCTGTCCTCATCTTCACTTTAAACACAGGAATAACCTGCAGGTCACACGGCAAATATAAATAAAACGGAACATATTTCTAAATATATCATCAATGCATAATGTTCAGACTGCAGTACAGCTAAGCTCCGGTCCGCTTCAGCTTGCAGAAGCATGACGCTGGACTGACGCTCTCTCTTTCGTTTTTAATAAATCTGAAGACGTCAAATTCCCACCCTATTTTGGGAAATCCAATTGGCCGTTTGCAGCCATGCCCATGCGTGCTTACCCCCCCGGCCGCATTCGGCTCCGACGCGGCCCGGATTCGGTCCGGGATCACAGGGTTCACCCCTGCACCGCAGCGCGGTGTCGGAACGGAACGAGCCAATCAGCAACCAGGCACCGGCTCGCTGAGATCCGTGACCTCGTCACACCTCGACGAGCCGCCATTACCAAGAACCTAATCCCGGCCTCTTATTCTGAATGATAATTTATTTTTATGTTGATTTAGGGCTTTTATTTTGGCGGACTATTCTGGGACTGAGGAAATGAGAACCCTTCTCCACAGGTCTAATTCAGCTGTAAATTATTTCATATTATCAGCGCGGACATGCTCCGGCCCATACCGCCACCTTGCCTGCTTTTCTCCTCCGTTCCCCACAGTGGAATAAAATTGATATTTACAGAATGTTCCAGAACATCCCGTCTGCAGCTATCAGCACAAAGCCTGTCCCCCCTTTCAGCCCATGCCCATCCTGTTCTTTTCAGCCAAATCCCACAAAACATGTACTACACTTACTCAATACATTTAATACATGCAGTATAGTCCATGCTTTATACTCCATTTCCTACGTTTAATATTTGCTACATTTTCACTCCATTTAAAGTATGTAATTTATTGAGTATCTATTTTGAGTGACTGATTAGATGATTTACATCCCTCAATGCCCGCGTTGCGACTGGAGGCCTTCTTACAGCTCAATAACCCGAGCGCACCTGTGCCAGGTGTGAGGTGTGGTGACATGCCTGATGCCCCGCCCGTTTTACGAGCCGTTTCTCACAGTCGTTACCTGACTGGGAGAGCCTGTTGCCGTGAGAAATGTAAGCCATACCAAAACCAAGGTAGGCCCCTCCCCACACACCCTCACCCATAACCCCACCCTGTCACCCATTACCCCACCCTGTCACCCATAACCCCACACCCCAGCAGCACAGCTCACCTCTCCAGCTAGACAGCACAGAGTTAGTGTCGGACAGAGGGTGTCGAACCTATAGTATATCGGAGAGTCAGACAGAGAGAGTCACTATCCATTACACTATCCGCTTAGACTCAGTCATGTGACATCATTCCTCAGATGTGTGACATCAAATGGTAAATGGACTGCATTTATATAGCGCTTTTATCCAAAGCGCTTTACAATTGATGCCTCTCATTCGCCAGAGCAGTTAGGGGTTAGGGGTTAGGTGTCTTGCTCAAGGACACTTCGACATGCCCAGGGCAGGGTTTGAACCGGCAACCCTCCGACTGCCAGACAATCGGTCTTACCTCCTGAGCTATGTCGCCCCTACATCATTCCTCAGGCGCATGACATCATTCTTCAGCTGACATCATCATCGTCCTTCCATGAGCTCAGTTCTGTGGCACTCAATACAAGACAAACAGAATCTGAACAGAACATAAGTAAGTGCAGCATTGACTGCTCTCTCCTTAAAGACTGTACCTAACCTCCTACACACCAGAGCAGGGACACCACCTAGGACACACATGCCTTCTATACTCACTATCAAAACAAAGGTAGAGTGAAATAAAAATAAGAGAAATATGGATAGATTAATGAGGAAAGGGGATGAGGGCTCGTCTGACACCAGTAACGGAGGTAGTGTGATAACAGCGGACTATGAGCTCATCTGCTCAATTAATGCTCCCGCACATTAATGAACAGTGGAGCTACTCAACCAAAAGAGAATCACAAGGCAGAAATCTGAATTCAGAAGTAGGCTCGAAGCTTCGGTTTTCATTTCCATCTGCATAAATTGATGAAATCTCTTTAAATCTGAGAACTGTGATGCAGGCAGAGGGGGAGATTCGCAGATGACGCCTGTGTGAAGGTGAGACGTGGGATTGCAGGTGATGAGGGGGAGTAGGCGTCTCCAACAGCTGCTATACCTACTGCTACTCTACACTTTCAATGAGCTCTAATACCCCTCCCCCCAGACTCAGGTACGAGGCTCTGTAAAGGAGCTAATCCTTCAACCTGGGGGGGGGGGGGGTCTTCTGTGCAACACATAACCCTCCCATGATACACACAAGCACATACACACACACACACACATGGAGAATCACACACACACACTCACACACACACATACACACAGGGAGAATCACACACACACACTCACACACATACACACAGGGAGAATCACACACACACACACACACACACAGGGAGAATCACACACACACACACACACATACACACAGGGAGAATCACACACACACACACACACACACATATACACAGGGAGAATCACACACACACACACACAAAAGCATACACACAGACACACACGCACACACAAAGAATCACGCAAACAGAGACGGACGGACAGACACACACGCACACACATCTTTTGAGTACTAAAAATACTTTTCCTTATCAGTAGCATGGCCTCTGAACAGCCACTAACCAGCTGGCTCACAGAGCAGGGGTAGAATCCTGGTGTAGTTCCACCACAAAGCACTTTGTGGCTAGATTGAATCTGGGTCACAGGCAGGCTGCAGTCCAACGCCGCCGCAGACAGGCCTGTGAGCCCATAAAATATTAATATCTCCTGACTCTCCTTTAAAGAGGTTGAGGCCACATTGTTCAGGGTGTGCTGGGCGGGTAAGGCTGGAAACACTGATGCAGGACGACACCGCCTGCCCGAGAGTGGGCCGCTATCTTTGATGCCTTATTCATGAAAACTTTCCCAACAAAAGAACCCGCGCTTCCCCCAATACGGCCAGAGAGAGAGAGAGAGAGAGAGAGAGAGAGAGAGAGAGAGAGAGAGAGAGAGAGAGAGAGAGAGAGAGAGAGAGAGAGAGAGAGAGAGAGAGAGAGAGAGAGAGAGAGAGAGAGAGAGAGAGAGAGAGAGAGAGAGAGAGGACGGCGCAAAACTTTTACTTTTTCTTTGAGAAGCCTCTTATTCCTCCGTCCTCGTCTCTTCGCAGAATTAGAAAATAAGAGCGATGTCATCAGCAATTCTCTCTGAGAATAAACCCGCGCGGAGCCTCCTGCAATCTGCGCTCGGCAGACACACAGAATCTGCCGGCAGACCTCTGCACTTCACTAATAATGCAGCCCATAACAAAACCCTGGCGCCACAATAGCTCCGCGGCGGGCACAAATAATGCGGAGACGAAACGAGGGCGAATAAAAGCGCATCATTAAAGCGCCCGCGAGCGCTCACTGCGCTTTCCGCTCCAAGAGGACACGACAGCGCCGAACGAAGGGTCCGCGTCTGACGCGACCTGTGGCCAGCTCCGCAAACTCATTTACTGGTCCGCTACCTCAGAAGCGGGAGGCACATTCAGCGCAGTTTTTAAGGCGTGTCGGAATGTTTCAGAGGTAAAACTAAATTACTGCTGGCGCCCTTCTGGTTTCCATACTAAAAAGATTTAAAACAAAAATATTGTGGATATACAGTTTTGAACTTTGCTATTTTCTTCTGAAAAATGTGTATAGGTACAGTGTTGAAACTGGAGATCCCAGTTCTCTCTGGGATTCTGTGATCAGCACACTGGGGAGTCAGTGAGTCAAAAGGAACATGAGGCACACATTGGACCCCATATTACATAGAGGCATTTGTCCTATTTGCTCAGAATACTTCACAACTTCAGACACTTGGGGGGGGGGTGGCATTGCATATGTCCCATTTGCTCAGAACATTTAATATCTCCAAAGGGGGGGATGGTTTCTCTCTCGGGCAATGCAAACTAACGCCACTGAAACAAAGCGCCGTCCCATAATGCCCTTGTGAAGTAAGAGTCGTGCTGTCAGTAAGGACGCACTGCGTTTTTTGGTTTTTTTAAAAGGTTCCTGTCAATCACAGACTCTCCGTCCCAGAGCAGATGAGCGTTTCTGTGCACTAATGCCTGAACCACACCGTCTCCTCCCGAGCGCGAAGGTCGCTGCAGGCTCGCACGCTTTTTAAAATTCACAAGGTGAATACGCTCTCCCCGTTGACAAATAATGGTGCTGAGCCCTTTCTGAAAGCCGCACCCCACCCCCCGTCCCGGGAGGTCTGCAGGTGCAGCACACTTTCAGTGCTCAGCATAGGGAGGAAGACTCCGTAATGAAGATAACCTGGCGGAAACAGCATTTCTTCCACTACAGTCATGTGAACGCCAGAAACTTCAAGATGCAGAGTCACTTATATTAAAACATGGACAGTATACACAGACCTTAGAAAAATATGTTTCTCTTTAAATTTGCATTTGCTTATTCATACTCATATAAACCAAAATATATTGACAACACATCAGCCAACGAATAAGGCCATGAGCAAGAGCATAAGGCCATTTCATTTTATTTAGTTTTTTTGTAAGGGAGAGGTAGGCTATGATTGTCCCCTCTTTTCTGAGGGGGGGCTTGACGTACATATGCTGCACAAAACTGCCCAGTCTGCTCAAGCTCCAGAGAAACAAGCCCCCCCTGAGACTCTGCACATGTCCCACTGCACACCTATGAGCCAAAAACAGGGAGAGAGAGGAGGGGGGGAAAGGGGGGATAGAGAAAAAAGAGAGAGAAAGAGCCAGAGAGAGAGGGGGAGTGAAAGAGCCAGAGAGAGTGCCAGTGACAGAGGGACAGCCAGAGAGAGAGAAAGAGATAAGAGGGGGAAAGAAAGAGACAGAGTAAAAATAGAGAGAGAGAAAGAGAGAGCCAGACAGAGAGAGAGAAAGACAGAGAAAAGGAGAGCCAGACAGAGAGAGATAGAGAGAGAGGGGAGAATGAGCCAGAGAGAGAGAGAGAGAATGAGACATGTTGTGATTGTGTTAAAGTACTTACCTTTGGAGGTAAGAGATTAAAATACTCCTCCCTGTAAGCAGTCTGAATTAGCCAGTGCAGTAAGTGGCATCACCGGTGCATTATGGGTAACAGCAGTTCTCCTTTAGTGCACTTCTGCCCAATTAAAATCAGCCCTGATGCTGACATTAAGGCTTCCCCTCGTTTGCTCTGCCAATTAATATTCAACCTCTGCTCAAACACAAACTGGGCTCTAGTGATCTGGGCTGAACCCCAGAAGGGGGGGGAGGGTCCCAAGTCTTAACTGCCACTTTAACTTTATGATATAAAAACTTCATTTTCGCGCAAAACGGACATAATGGTTTTGGTCTCAACTTTAGAAGGGGAGTTCAGACTAGTGTTATTGTTTGACATCTCCAGACCCTCGTCAATTTATTTCAAATTGGAAAGAGAAAAAGCTGTGCTGGTCGCTGGACTGAGAGCAGCCTGTAAAACTGTTTACTTTCCCTACGTGAAATTAGTTAGTGCCGCTAGTTAATAATGATGATAGTGAATCATCCCTCATCAATCATCAGATTCAGGTGAAGTCCTCTCTCTCATCTCTAATGATTTGAACGGGGGTAACCTGCTCCCACATCAACAGTCTGACCCAGAAATCCATTTTGGCCTGAAAGACAAAACTGACCCTGCATCAGGGCTCATATAAAGCCTCAGAGCAGCATGCCTTATGAATACCAGCCTTAGAGAAGCATTCTTTATGAATACGAGACTCAGAGCAGCATGCTTTATGAATATGCGTCCTGATCGTGAATCAGCTCAGAGGTTTAGCTCAGAAAGATTCGGCAGTGATATGAACGGGGGAACCCAGGCCATGGATCAGAACTTACTTTTCAGTTTTTTATTTGTTCTTTATTTAAACAGGTAGGCTCACTGAAACCAAGATCTCTTTTTCAAGACAGACCTGCTAACAATCAAAAATATATAAAAGCTTCATACAAACCAACACAGTTCAGACGTGCATTAACATGCAGCAGTCATACATCAGACAACAAGCAGATCAAAGGAGACGAGGGCAAGCATCAGAGAGATCAGCATTTAAGAGTTTAAAATCTTAGAGATTCAAATTTTAAGGTTCTTTGTAGTTTATTGCATTTGTAGGGGGCATAGTAATTAAAACCTGCTTCACCAAGCTCAGTGTTTACGTGTGGAGTATCTGAGACAGAGTAATCCTGTGACCCAGGGCTGTAATTGCTGTATTTAAAAGTGATCGGGGAACGGAGATAATGAGGAGCTTTCTTAAGAAGGGCCTTATAAATAATGCTTATTAGAAATAAAAGCTTCGACCTTGATCAGTACTCTTGGCTGTGAAGTTCTTAAATGCTCATATCTTTGCCCAGAGACCAGGGGTTTCAGCTGGCAAAATATCCCCCCGTTTATATCACAGCGCCCTCTCTGGCCAACAAGGGTACCTGCAGCCTGCATGTGACAAACAGTGAACTCATTTGGGCCAATGGCTGCGCAGCCCAGCTAAATGAACCAATGAGATTGCATGAATGAGATGGGCCTACGAATACAATCAGGTCTCCCACATCGGGAGAGAATGTAAAAATATGCATGAATTTTTAAAATCTGAAGATATCATCCTTACTGTACCATCTTGTGTGATGTCTTATGCCTAGAAGGCCAAGAAGACACTTCCTGTTTAATAATTAAAAATGAGAGACGTGTCACAGAAATCAGCCCCTCGCAGCTGCCCATGTGACCTCAGCGTAAAGCCAACATCTTCCTGATTCATTCAGACTCATTAACAAAACATGAGAAATCTGGGCTTGTTCCTTAATCCTCATTTAGGCTTCACCTGAGCCAGCTGTTATTCGTCCTCAAGAGGTTTCTCCGAGAGCTTCTCAATATTTACTCAAAAAGAAAAAAATCCCAGGTAATAACGAGAGTTTCCTTTTTTCCCCCCACTTTGGGGAAGCCCACAAATATTCTATATTTACAAGACCCGGAGACACGCAGTCAAAGCCACAGCCCGAGCGTCTCGTTCTCCTTCCATAAATTACTTCCGGAAGATCTTCTTAATCAGCCTAAGCACACACGGCTAATAAAAGATGAGAGCATTACAGTTCTGCAAAGTCAAGGTAAAATATTCTCTGTGGAGCCAGCGTGGAGAGCACTTTGCATGTCATATAAAATTTCATACTGAGGTGAAATAAATAAAACTCAGACAATAAAGTCATTCATTCAATCACAAAGAAACACAGTGTTCCCAATAATTTCACCAGGATTTATGCAACAATAAATCCTCTGTCTAAGTGTGCGGTGTAACGAGCACCTGTGAGATTGGAGCATATTTTCCCAGAGTAATGAGAAAATGCACATAAAATGCGCACACACACATACGCATGCACACACACGCGTGCACATATGCATGCACACACACACACACGCACGCACGCACACGCACGAACGCACATACGCACATATGCATGCACACACACACGCACATACACACGCATGCGCACACACACACATACATAACACACACGTGCACACACACGTATGCACGCACATACATACCACACACACAAACTCACTCACACACACACACGCATCCCCCCCACACACAAACTCACACACACACAACACTCACAACACACACACACACACACACACACACACACTCTCACACACACACACACACACACAAACACACACACACACACACACACACACTCTCTCACACACACACACACACTCTCTCACACACACATACTCTCTCACACACACACTCACACACTCTCTCTCACACACACACCCCCCCCACACACACACGCTCACACACACACACCATACACTCTCTCTCACACACACACACACACACTCTCACACACACACACCCCTCTCACACACACACACCCACACACACACTCTCTCTCACACACACACACACACACACACCCATCTCACACACACACACACACACACTCTCACACACACACACCACACACACACACACACAAACACACACACACACACACTCTCTCACACACACACACACACGCGCACACTCTCACACACACATACTCTCTCACACACACACACACACACACACACACACACACACACACACACACAGTCTCTCACACACACACACACACACACACACACACACACACACACACACACACACACACACACACACACACACACACACACACACACACACACAGTCTCTCACACACACACACACACACACACACACAGTCTCTCTCACACACACACACACACACACACTCACACCCCCCCCCACCCTGCCGCTGCAGTGCGGGCGACGCCACGGGTCCTTGAGTGAGCTAAGAGGAAGTCACCCAGGCCAAGCAGCAGTAATTATCTCCACAGGTCAGCAGAGAGGCCTCATTTCCCCGCCTCCTGCCTATTTCTGGAGCCGGGGCCATGTATGATTGATGGTTTATAAAACCTTTTTTACAGTTCTGACATTTCTGTGAAACAAGCAGTCTTGAACTTTCCATCTGGTGTACCTGTCTGATGGCCCCCCCTCCTCCCCCCCCCGCCCCCCCGCCGCCACCCTAAAGTCCTCCGCTGTCCTTGACGGCGGTCCCACGCTTTGATCAGGGCTCCTCAGGGAAAGGGCAGGAACCCGAAAGAGGAGCGCGTTCCCGCGGCTCAGCGCACGCTAGGCCCCGCCGCTGTAATCACCACCAGCAGCTCACTGTGAGGGCAGAGAGAGCGCCGAGCCGGGAACAAGCCGCGTTACGAGCCGCGTACCAGCCGCGTTACGAGCCGCGTTACGAGCCGGGAACAAGCCGCGTACCACCCGCGTTACGAGCCGTGTACGAGCCGCGTACGAGCCGCGTACCAGCCGCGTTACGAGCCGGGAACAAGCCGCGTACCACCCGCGTTACGAGCCGGGAACAAGCCGTGTACCACCCGCGTTACGAGCCGCGTACCAGCCGCGTTACGAGCGTGTACGAGCCGCGTACCAGCCGCGTTACGAGCCGCGTACCAGCCGCGTTACGAGCCGGGAACAAGCCGCGTACCACCCGCGTTACGAGCCGCGTACCAGCCGCGTTACGAGCCGTGTACGAGCCGCATACCAGCCGTGTACGAGCCGCGTACCAGCCACGTACCAGCCGCGTACCAGCCGCGTACCAGCCGCGTTACGAGCCACGTACGAGCCGCATACGAGCCGCGTACGTGCCGCGTACGAGCCGCGTACGAGCCGCATACGAGCCGCGTGCGAGCCGCGTACAAACCGCACATTACACCCTTACAGATGTTAGGTAACTTTTAAGGTAGATTTCTTTACGAAATTTGTTTGTTTTGCTTTTTCAAATGTATGGATTGAAGGGAAGAAAAGCGTAGAACAAAACCAGGATTTGAACCCAGAACTCGCTAACCACTATGCCCCCAAGCCATCCAATTCTGGTTATTACCCATTGCCATATCACTCACTAATATACTGATTAGTTGATCTACATCATTTGGCCCAGCTAATGTCACCTAAGAAAAAAAAAACCCAGATGAATCTAGAAATCTGCATCCAGGATAGAGGGAAATGACTGACTGAAAAATGACTGACTACAGTGGCTTACCTCTAAGAACGTAATGTGCCCACTGGCAAGGCGGCTGCCTTAATACAACTTTAATCTGAACAGAGCCAAAGTAGACCAGCACAATGGTCACACAGCGTACTACACAGAAAAGCCATCACTCAATCCATCGCTTAATTCCGACGCCGCTCGCTGAATGTTGATTAAGAGAATGTTCCGGAGAAGGTGCTTTGGGCACAGGCGCTGAAAGTGAGTTCTGAGCTCATTATTTCAGATTCCATAATCAGCAGCTTGATGCCGAGCCTCAGAGCTGAACGTAACCGAAGAGAAACTGCACGACAAATCAAATTCCGTCGAGCCGGTAATTTGAAATCTAGAAGGAAAGGGAAGGACCACGAGGCTGCCGACAGGCCCACACACGCAGAGAGAAGATACGGAAACAGCAAACGCAGGCATGTTAGGATGTGCACCACATTTTTAAAAAAAGCCTCTCTCTTTTTGCCTAGTTCTCATTTGCACATGGGCTCTCATTCTTACGGTGGAGATGGGACTTTGAAACCCAGACTGCGTGGTCTGCATCAAACATGGCTAAGTCTGGCCCTCCACAGGCCCAGTCATTGTACAGGCAAACCAGTTTTATGCAGCTCGAAATGCAGTGAAGTACAGTGTTAATTAGCACCGTACCTGTCATTTAGGTCTCCATGTTCAGTTAAACAATACAGCAGACTTTTGGAATATTGCTTTAATTAGCCAGATTTGTACATTAAATGTAGATATTAGATATTAAGCCCAAGATTTTAGACTAAACTCATCCCTTATTTATTTTCAGCAACATATTTAGGTGTAATTTTTGGATGAACATATTTTTACTCTGTCTTAAGGACACACAAAGCCTATCCCCTAAATACTGATATCTGGGTGCGTTCTGGTATTGGTTGTGATTATGCATCACTAGAAAACCAGGTCAGTAAGACATCCTTGTTCTAAGGTGGAATGAACTGTGTTGGTGTCGATGTTTCTGTGCACCTAGTAAAACTTGAATGTAACAGTTGGATATTTCCTGCTTCTAAAACGGGACTAGAAGTCACAATATGCGCAGTGCACAGAGATGATGACGTCACATATAGACCCCACCCATTAAAACCGGTTGCTTTTTCTCAGGAACCAATCGTGCTCCTCTGCAATGTCTGGGAAAATATTTCTATAAGATAAATGACTTCTTGATTAGTTAATTATCCCACTGCTTTCCATTTAGGCTGAAAGGCTCAAATTAGCTGCAAGATTGGTATCCAGGGTGCACCATTAGTGTGTACGGAATTCATGTATAAATGTGGCATCTGTATTCCTGGAACAACACGTGATGGAGACTTGGTAAAGTATGTCCATTTTAACTTCAAAATGTGTAACACAGTGCAGTAACAGTAAGCCCAAAATAAATATAAGCAATACAAATAATAAAAACAACAGAAACATACACAAGCAGTCATTAGCACCTCTGCTCCCACCTGACGTCATTTTCCCACTCAGCTGCCTCTCCTTAAGAAACCAAGCAAGTCCCAGTCCTGCTTCTGCCGTACTGGTGCTGCTGCTGTCTTAAGAATCTAACAGTACTAGGGAGCATCAGCATGTCCTCCGTATGACCCTACTCCTGCATGCCTTGAACAAACACACTGAAAGAGCAGAGTAAACTCAGTGTAAAGAGCAGTGTAACCCCAGAAACAGGGGAAAGCCTCAGGGCCATTTCACCTACACAAACAGGTTACATTCAGGTAATTATGTCAATTCTGCAACTGTCGAAGAACAAGATATTTCGCAACATTTTGGCCTGCTTCCAATCAAAACAAATCCAGAAATTTGACTTCAAGTAAAGGTGAGCATTAGGTTTTTTTAATTTATTTTTTTTATCTTTCCTAATCAACCTCAAAGGAAGACATTATAACTATGTGAACCTAAATATTCAGGCTTCATTCACAGTGTAGCATTCCTCAGAGCAGGTCACCCCCGAGTCTGTTTCACAACACCTGCTGGAGTTCAGGCACGTACACAGAAGCCCTCTGAGCACGCTCCGTCTCTCTCTCTCTCTGCCCCTCCCCTTTTCTGACCTCTGCAAGCCCGCTGGCCCCGCCTCCACGTCACCGGCCCGATCCTGGCAGCCCGGCTGTGTTTTTGCTAAGCAACCGGATAACAAAGCAAGAGGATCGTCCAGTTCTGCAAGTGCCTCCCAAGTTTCCGTGGAAACCTCAGAACGCGGGGCGCGCGCGGGGGGGGGGGCGGGGGGTGGGGGGGTGCACTGCAGAACGCGCCTGCCGCGGCCGTGGCGGTAAATCCAGAGATCAGAGCCTTCAGAGCGATTAAAAAGAAGTGCAAAACAAAACATACATCAGGCCGGGCAATCGCAGCCGCGGCGCTGAGGAGATCACCAGGGAAACGGGAGCGCAGCGTAGCGTAGCGCAGCGTAGCGTGTGGGGCTGCAGGTGGAGAGGCCTACTGAGCCCAGATCACCCCGGCAGCGATCAAAGCAAACAAACAGGAGAACAAACACGGCGGCACGTTAATAATTATTCATTACTGCATTATCCTGGAATCTTGGTGCAATTATGAATCGGATGTACGCAACTTTGCCCAAATTATCTTAATGACAATGTGGAGAAAAGGCATGTAATATATTTAGTTTAGTTCAAAAGTCCTTCCTAGCACACTATGATTAAAGACACCTGCAAAAACCTTCAATACATTAGAGAATGCACTGCTACACTTACTGTAAATACATCATGAAAATTACACGTTGTGAACCCAACTTAATGAATGTTGATTAGACTCTCCGCATGTTCATGTAAATTGTGAAAATATTTACTTGTTGAATGTGTACATGTGTACAATAGAGATGAAATAGATTATGTACTCTATATAAAAAATTAACACATTGCAAATAGGTATGTGGCAAACGTGTTCTTAAGAATTTCATTTTTTCTCAGAGCAACACGTGAAGATGCCTCAGGACATGGAAAGCAGGCTGTGTCTATATTTCTGATCTCTCTAACATGGCGGCAGGTCTCTTTATGCTTGGTTTGGACCAGAGACGGAGATGCAAAAGCAGCTTAAATTAGAGGAACACAGCAAGCTGGAAAAAGCTGCGTAAGAAGAGCTGTTAGCAGCACAAGCTATGGCTATGGTGCTCCAGGTAACGCACACTGATGAACAAACTAAACGAACTTTATCACCATCGTGGTTTCCCTACAACCATGCAAACAATTCCAGCTCATTCCAGCATGTGAATGGAATTTTTTAATCTACTTGTGAGCACACAATGTAATTGTGTGCAAAACGAGGATACGAATACTTTCAAACAAGGATTTACAGGTAATTCTCTTCTTCTAAATGCCAATATAATTCATGTTTGACTCTCTCACACATTCACCCACCAAGTGACAACAGGCATACATCATAACCACAACGTAATCAAAGCTGTATATGCTTTACATCAAAGTGGCCCATGAAAAAATCTGAACCCAGATCCCAGACAAGGCAGACTATATTGCGCCGTGATTTAATATGCGTGACAATGCGAATGTGAAAGACTCCTCTGACAACCTGATAATGGCAGACAATTAAGATTCATAATTCCCGTTAAACGCTTCCTGAACATGCGTCCCATATTGATTTTCCCGATCGGATCGCGAGGATTCCACGCGGCGCTCCTAACTGACTGCGACGCGCGAGTCCTCGGGGGAGGCGGGTCCGCCGCGGAGCTTCAGTCAATGTCAGACCGCTTTGTCCTGGCGGAAAATTAAAAGCCAAAACGCCGCGGCTCATCTCCCCGCCCGCCACATCACTGCCAGCTTTCCGTTCAGCACGAGCGCCAGAACAACTTCAACCAGAAATGAAAACCGCTATTTTTACTTTCGGCGCGTGATAATACCGACGCTCAGAGCACCATACGCGCAGCACGCTGTTTTATAAGATAGCGCTCCCATTACTTGGGCAGAGTGGTGATGATGTAGTTGGGAAGAACATTGTTACTGTTTAATATGAAGAGTACATCAACATTCACCTGCTTAGATAGTTTTCATCACCATTTTAAAATCAATTACATACACGTACAGTATGTGTGTGTATATCTGGCTGTAATTTGTATCTTTTTAAAATTAATCTTGAATTAAAATGTATCTTTTATAATTATGTCTACGGAATTCCATTTAATTCTTATGAAAACAAATCAGCTTAACTACTGCAACAGGCCAGAACACACGCACAGGTTTCCGTATTTAAAGGAAAAAGGGGTTAAATTTTCCTGGGCACACAGCAAGGACACAGGGGAGACTGCAGGTCATTATTTTCTGCGCACTAAATGAGATTTCTGCGCTGCAGTCTCTCTCACGCAGTCCCACATGCTGTGAAGCCCACATGTAAAAACGTCAGCGCGTGTTACCACATCAAACTGACAAACGGGCAGCGCGGGGATTTCCCACCTACCGCAGATAAAACACTGACCCGGGACACAAATCAACAGCGTTTCATTCCCAGAGTGACTCAGAACATGTACCGCTGACCTTTCTGAAGGCTGGCTTTACCACAAAACTCTCGGTATCAGAGTAAAGAGACGTCACTCTGCACGACCTGTCCCATTTCCAGAGGGGGGAGTGTAGGGGGTTACTGATAACACTCATTCTACGGAAGCCTTAAACTCATATTTACAATAAAATATTAGAGATGCACTACAGAAATTCTGAAAGAAAAGAAGGGAAGTGGTTTTCCATATTTATCTCTTGGCAAAATGAAACATACTCAAAACACAATGAAATATATTATCAATGATATTGCAACACTGCACATTGTATTGGCAAACACAGATTACTGGATAAGATATGGGTTATTTTCTTTTGAAAATAAAATGCTGAGAAATATATTTGCCGTTACAGTTTCCAAAAAAGTCCACATTTTCAAACTGTATTACATAATATTCCATTCAGGCAAAGGAAGATATCACTGTTATAGCCTTACCCTTCTCAGGCAGCCCAACTGCTCTGCTAACAAGGACTTCACCTTCCCTGCAGTGGGCACAGTATATTTAACTTCTGTCATTCGTATTGGGAAACCAAATACCGTCATACCATCAGTCACATTAAAGATATCACGATAATGATAATTTGCCCATACTGCCCAGCCCTAATATGAATATATCATCACATAATCCTCATACCAAGATACGAACGTTGTCTCAATATGTGAAACACGTATAGCAGGAACTCTGTAGTTCTGGCCCTGGTGAAAATATTCTCCCTCAAACTTTTTCTGCTGAAACCGTTCTTCACAGAGCTTAAGATCAGATTAGACTGGGAGAGCACGGGGTGCTTTAAACCGCTCCATGAGCACACTCGAGCTCGGGGAGCATCAAAGCATGCATCACATTAAAAGCACTCCGAGTGAGCTGAGCCCAGACCGGCTGAACCCAACGCCACGGACTCGTGGCTTATCTGATCACCGGCATCGGCGGCTGACACCAGCAGACGAGGTGAACAGCAGAAGAACGACACGGTGGCTCCTCAGATCCAAACGTCTGCGGACGAGCAGATAGGGTTCGGCTTCCGCCACACACAGCACTTCTGAAGCGCTCGACGGCAACAAAGAAAACACTTTGGATGCCTCCCATTTCACTGAGCTCGTCTCACAGAAACACTCGGCCATCGTGCTGAATACAGCGCATTCATTCCCTGAGCAGCCAGAGTCAGGAGTCATATGAAGTACACAAGAAGCACGTATAGAAGCACATCCTGTCAGTTACATCCTGGAGAATGTTTTTATCTTCCATGTGAAGCCACTCATCATGTGCTCTTTATGATGTCACCCCTTTATGATGTCATAACCATCTGATATATAGTCCTGATGGGTACCAAGATTGTTCACATCAAGAAAGGTTAAATCAGATTGCAATTAGGGATAAAAAACCAGACAGGAACCTCCTACCCAACCTGCCGGCTGACGGAGACAACAGGGCTATGAGGGACAGGAAGTGTTGGGTAGCTGACTGGACAGGAAGTGTTGGGTAGCTGACTGGATAGGAAGTGCTGGGCAGCTGACTGGACAGGAAGTGCTGGGCAGCTGACTGGACAGGAAGTGTTGGGAAGCAACTGGACAGGAAGTGATGGGTAGCAGACTGGACAGGACGTCTTCCATAGCCAGCAACAGGGGCTACCAGGTCCAGCAGATCACATGCTGTCAGTGGATCTATGACAGATCCAGTGGATCACACACTCTGTCAGTGGATCTATGCACTTGTCTGATTCTCTGCCTTTCTGCAATGCTCCTTCTTCAGCATTTGGAGGAATTTATTTCTGATATTTTCCACAAATGGTAAGTATTTCCACACAACATAACAGGAGATAAATGGTAATCTTAGCAAAAAAAAAACCAAGAAAGGAAATTCAGCGGGGCACAATGCCAAAAGCTGTGGTATCTGGAGTCTCGGGCTGCTATGAAAGCCCAACAAATAGCTCTGTCACATATTTATGAGCGCTTGAATGCTAAGGGAGGCGGGACACAGGTGTGAGGGGGAGATAAGGACCCCTGTCCCGCGCTTTTAAGGGGTTACCGCTCTAAAAAACTGATACAAACGCCTCAAAGCCCAGCTGCCAATCATCTGGATTCATATGTAGACTGCAGCTCCTTCTGGGGACAGATGCTCATCGCTTCAAAGGGGCCCGGAGGGACGGGAGCGAGCGTCACTGTTTATTCCCCACAATGCACCTGGAGGAGGAGGCCAGAGGTGAGCGGGCCCAGCTGGGAGACGGCTTGCTCCCCCCCCCCCCCCCCCGAACCCGGCCGCCGCTACAGGCCCCGCCCCCCGACCCAACCGCCATTTCCTTAATAAAATCAGCGCTGGATCGGGAGTCCTGGCTGAGCGGGCCTAACTGACTGCCACGCTGTGCCGCTGCCAGTAACAGGGCTTACCAGCTTATGCAAATCCATACAAAGTGCAGAGGAAAGGCACATTCCCAGCTACGCCTGCGCTGCCAAAACTGCAGACGGAGTAACGACTCTGTCCCAGTCCTTCAGACCCATTTACTCACCTCCACAGACGCCGGCATTATGGAAGGATGGTTTGTGACAAATGAAAAGAAGGACAAATGACGCAGGGCTGCTGTTTCCACAGAGTTAAGTGCTCCAATAAATACTATTTACTACAAATTACATTATAATTAATCTGATGAATTTTTCGCACGCATGTGCGTGTTGGATACGTCACATCACTAGACAGATCTAAATGCATCAATTACAACAAAGGTCAGTTAGACACTGAGCAAATCACGTGATTGTGGTGATGCTCACGTGCGTGTCTGTGTGAGAGTGTGTGTGTGTGTCTGTGACTGTCTGTGTGCATGTGGTTGTGTGTGTACGTGTGTGTGTGCGTGTGCATGTGTCTGTGTGAGTGCGTGTGTCTGTGACTGTGTATGTGTGCGTGCGTATGTATGTGTGTGTGCGTGTGTGAGTGCGTGCGCGTGTGTACGTATGTGTGTGTGCGTGTGTGTGTGCGTGCGTGTGTACATACGTGTGTGTTCACAGGCCTACCCTCTGCTCTGTCAGATCCTTAAATTGTGCTCTATATGGACTCTGGGGACCCCACAGAGAGGCGGAGTGTGCCCCTGTCTGGAGAAACAGCGTAATTAAAACAAACGAGCCACTTTGGAATAATTATCATCAGTATGGATCCGCAGACGAGCTGCTAATGACTCATAAATGAACACCAGTCCGTAGATCAGAGAAACCAGCCGTAGTTTCATACATGGCTAAATATTTAAACAGTCAATACACTGCCACTTGTGATGCAATTATTCAGTCTTCACGGGATCGGTAGACCCTCCTCTGATAAAAAACCTGACCAGGGTCGCTGAGGCTCGATAACTTCCATTACTGACTTGTTATCGTAAAAAAGGACTGACCTATTTGGCATGTGCAAGCTGTTTAGCATCTTTACAAATGAATGATTCCTGAAAAAAATAACATTGTCAACTGTGTTACATTTTTCCATTGAAACACAATGCAACCATTAAGTGAAATACACATGCATGGTACAGGTCTCTAAAGAGATCAGAACATGAAGTTAAATTTGAGACCCGTTTGTAATGCGATCTAAAATGCCTACGCACTCTGACTCTTTCTGCAACCCAAAAAGCCAGCTTACGCTTCGTTAGTTCACGCATAAACTGACAGAAATACTCTGGTGCTCTATATGTACAGCACGCCATTATCCAGACTACATTCTAATTCTCGTGTGTGCAAACTTGTTGTTGCACATATTCACAAACTACTCATAAACATTAAATACTCTTTTTCTCAGTAAACGCAGTCAGGTAGTGTCAGGAGAGCCCTGTGGCACAGAGCGCTAAAGATGGCTGCCGCGGACTCCACTTCCTGGTAACGAACAGGAAGAGGACTGCAGCAGACTCTACTTCCTGGTAATGAACAGGAAGAGGACTGCAGCAGACTCTACTTCCTGGTAATGAACAGGAAGAGGACTGCAGCAGACTCTACTTCCTGGTAATGAACAGGGAGAGGACTGCAGCGGACTCTACTTCCTGGTAACGAACAGGAAGAGGACTGCAGCGGACTCTACTTCCTGGTAACGAACAGGAAGAGGACTGCAGCAGACTGTACTTCCTGGTAATGAACAGGAAGAGGACTGCAGCAGACTGTACTTCCTGGTAACGAACAGGAAGAGGACTGCAGCAGACTGTACTTCCTGGTAACGAACAGGAAGAGGACTGCAGCGGACTCTACTTCCTGGTAACGAACAGGAAGAGGACTGTAGCGGACTCTACTTCCTGGTAATGAACAGGAAGAGGACTGCAGCAGACTGTACTTCCTGGTAATGAACAGGAAGAGGACTGCAGCAGACTCTACTTCCTGGTAACGAACAGGAAGAGGACTGCAGCGGATCCTGCTGGAGGGCCTCGTCTCGTGCGATTCCTCATCATACAGGAGGGGAGAGGAGAGGCTACAGCCGACCCCCCCCCCCCCCCCCGCCCCCCCCCCCCGGCCCACATGTCCTTCAGAAGCCGCGTGTAAAACTATATTACACAGAAACGGGACTGAGCCGGTAAAAGGGGGAAATTGAGGGAGATGACCCCGGATTCCATTAAATAGGCCGTTTCAAAAGAAGAGCTGGGGGGAAAAAAAATAATAAAATGGCCACCTTCACTTTTTTTTTTCTAAGGCTGATATTTTATGCCTTTGTGCATTTAAATCACGGCCGTGTTTCATCTGGCAGGCCGGGGATCTAAAAACACTCCTTTAAAGGCTCCCGCTGTCCCGCTGGAGAGGAGCCTGCGCCTCTGAGCAGGGCAGTGCTCGCTCGAGCGCTCAGAGATCCTGCCAGAAATGAAGAAGACAATCCGCACGCTGTAAATGTTTAATAACAACTCTCAGAATCAATCAGTCCAAGCTCAGGCCTGAGAGGTGTGCAACAAACACCCCACTTTACCTGCCGCACCCCACATCTCCCTCTGTCTCCCTTTACCTGCCGCACCCCACATCTCCCTCTGTCTCCCTTTACCGGCCGCACCCCACATCTCCCTCTGTCTCCCTTTACCTGCCGCACCCCACATCTCCCTCTGTCTCCCTTTACCTGCCGCACCCCATACCCCACATCTCCCTCTGTCTCCCTTTACCTGCCGCACCCCACATCTCCCTCTGTCTCCCTTTACCGGCCGCACCCCACATCTCCCTCTGTCTCCCTTTACCTGCCGCACCCCACATCTCCCTCTGTCTCCCTTTACCTGCCGCACCCATACCCCACATCTCCCTCTGTCTCCCTTTACCTGCCATACCCAACATCTCCCTCTGTCTCCTTTACCTGCCATACCCAACATCTCCCTCTGTCTCCCTTTACCTGCCATACCCAACATCTCCCTCTGTCTCCCTTTACCTGCCATACCCAACATCTCCCTCTGTCTCCCTTTACCTGCCGCACCCAACATCTCCCTCCGTCTCCCTTTACCTGCCATACCCAACATCTCCCTCTGTCTCCCTTTACCTGCCATACCCAACATCTCCCTCTGTCTCCCTTTACCTGCCATACCCAACATCTCCCTCTGTCTCCCTTTACCTGCCGCACCCAACATCTCCCTCTGTCTCTCTTTACCTGCCGCACCCCATACCCAACATCTCCCTCTGTCTCCCTTTACCTGCCATACCCAACATCTCCCTCTGTCTCCCTTTACCTGCCATACCCCACATCTCCTCTGTCTCCCTTTACCTGCCATACCCCACATCTCCCTCTGTCTCCCTTTACCTGCCGCACCCAACATCTCCCTCTGTCTCCCTTTACCTGCCATACCCCATACCCAACATCTCCCTCTATCTCCCTTTACCTGCCATACCCAACATCTCCCTCTGTCTCCCTTTACCTGCCATACCCCATACCCAACATCTCCCTCTGTCTCCCTTTACCTGCCGCACCCCATACCCCACATCTCCCTCTGTCTCCCTTTACCTGCCGCACCCCACATCTCCCTCTGTCTCCCTTTACCGCCGCACCCACACTCTCCTCTGTCTCCCTTTACCTGCCGCACCCCACATCTCCCTCTGTCTCCCTTTACCTGCCATACCCCACATCTCCCTCTGTCTCCCTTTACCTGCCATACCCAACATCTCCCTCTGTCTCCCTTTACCTGCCATACCCAACATCTCCCTCTGTCTCCCTTTACCTGCCATACCCCACATCTCCCTCTGTCTCCCTTTACCTGCCATACCCAACATCTCCCTCTGTCTCCCTTTACCTGCCGCACCCCACATCTCCCTCTGTCTCCCTTTACCTGCCGCACCCCATACCCAACATCTCCCTCTGTCTCCCTTTACCTGCCATACCCAACATCTCCCTCTGTCTCCCTTTACCTGCCATACCCCACATCTCCCTCTGTCTCCCTTTACCTGCCATACCCCACATCTCCCTCTGTCTCCCTTTACCTGCCGCACCCAACATCTCCCTCTGTCTCCCTTTACCTGCCATACCCATACCCAACATCTCCCTCTATCTCCCTTTACCTGCCATACCCAACATCTCCCTCTGTCTCCCTTTACCTGCCATACCCCATACCCAACATCTCCCTCTGTCTCCCTTTACCTGCCGCACCCCATACCCCACATCTCCCTCTGTCTCCCTTTACCTGCCATACCCAACATCTCCCTCTGTCTCCCTTTACCTGCCGACCCAACATCTCCCTCTGTCTCCCTTTACCTGCCACCCCATACCCAACATCTCCCTCTGTCTCCCTTTACCTGCCGCACCCCACATCTCCTCTGTCTCCCTTTACCTGCCATACCCAACATCTCCCTCTGTCTCCCTTTACCTGCCATACCCAACATCTCCCTCTGTCTCCTTTACCTGCCATACCCAACATCTCCCTCTGTCTCCCTTTACCTGCCATACCCCACATCTCCTCTGTCTCCCTTTACCTGCCTACCCACATCTCCCTCTGTCTCCCTTTACCTGCTCCTACCCATCTCTCCCTCTGTCTCCCTTTACCTGCCATACCCTCCACATCTCCCTCTGTCTCCCTTTACCTGCCATACCCAACATCTCCTCTGTCTCCACTTACCTCCTCATAACCCACTACCAAACCATAACCTCTTGTACTCCCTTTACCTGCCATACCCAACATCTCCCTCTGTCTCCCTTTACCTGCCATACCCAACATCTCCCTCTGTCTCCCTTTACCTGCCATACCAAACATCTCCCTGTCTCCCTTTACCTGCCATACCCCATACCCAACATCTCCCTCTGTCTCCCTTTACCTGCCATACCCAACATCTCCCTCTGTCTCCCTTTACCTGCCATACCCAACATCTCCCTCTGTCTCCCTTTACCTGCCATACCCAACATCTCCCTCTGTCTCCCTTTACCTGCCGCACCCAACATCTCCCTCTGTCTCCTTTACCTGCCATACCCAACATCTCCTCTGTCTCCCTTTACCTGCCCATACCCCACATCTCCATCGTCTCCCTTTACCTGCCATACCCACATCTCCCTCTGTCTCCCTTTACCTGCCCATACCCAACATCTCCCTCTGTCTCCCTTTACCTGCCGCACCCCATCTCAACATCTTCTCCCTTTACCTGCCATACCCAACATCTCCCTCTGTCTCCCTTTACCTGCCAACCCACATCTCCCTCTGTCTCCCTTTACCTGCCCATACCCACATCTCCCTCTGTCTCCCTTTACCTGCCCACCCATACCCAACATCTCCCTCTGTCCCCTTTACCTGCCATACCCAACATCTCCTCTGTTCCTTTACCTGCCATACCCACATCTCCTCTGTCTCCTTTACCTGCCATACCCCACATCTCCCTCTGTCTCCCTTTACCTGCCACCCCACATCTCCTCTGTCTCCCTTTACCTGCCGCACCCCATACCCAACATCTCCCTTCTCTTACTGCCATACCCAACATCTCCCTCTTCTCCCTTTACCTCCCCTCTCTCTCTACCCCTCGTCTCCTTTACCTCCCCCAATCTCTCTCTTTACCTTTCTCTCTACCTCCCTCTGTCTTTACCCCTCTCTCCCTTTACTTCAGTCTCTCTTTTTACTTCCTTCTCTTTCTCAGAAAAGCAAGTGAGGACCAAGTGCATCTCTCTATTCTAGAATACAAAAACCACTCTGCAAAAGCAGTAATGAAAGGATTTGAATCCATATCTTGGGAAAGTAACACAGCAGAAGTGGATTTCAAGAAAGCAGTATTGCTGTAAATGCATTTAAGAGCTGCACAGTGTTTTACCCCTGGACCTGGTACAGGAAATGCAGTGTCGCTATGGCACTGGTGTTACACCGTGCTAGAGTTTGCCTTCAATCTGGCCTGTAATCAAACACACGTCTCCGTGGAAACCCTCACAGGCCTTTTCAATAAAGCCACGGTGGGTCTTAGCAGTTATTGCGCTTTACAGCGGGGGGGGGGGGGGGGCTGGAACACCGCAAGTCAAAATAAACTTCAAAACGACGCACATTTCTGCTGTGGCCTGTTTTCCAGACTTAACACTACACTAAATTAATCTACACTAAACTGCACAGGCATCGTCAGTGTGCTGCATCAGACCTGGACTTGTTAAAGAACACATGAGGCAACACCACCACATTTCCAATGGAAAAGTGAGGATCAATATTAATTTTGGTAGCTTGATGACATGATTAAAAAGCATAACCGATACCGTAATCATCCCATCGCATCGTTATTAACTACACAAACGTATGGACTCACTGCTGCCGCTGGAGGCAGTTTTAATGAAGACACACTCACTGGGCAGGCACACTGAAACCTTCCTGTATTTTACCGCCGAACACGAAGAAAAAAATAAAACAAATACAGAAATGGAAAATAAGTCTCCTCTCAGAAATAAGAGGCAATGTATGCTCCGTAAGGATCCATTTGTAAACGGTTAGTAATGAATAACTAAAGCCAGCAGACGGGCAGAGTTTATCTTTTAGAATTATATTTATCAGCAGGGAAAGAGAGTCAGGACTGGGTGTGAGAATAGGAGGTGTAATTCGGAAATGCAGATGTAATCACAGACCCTGCACCAGCACCCCGAGGGTGTAATTATGCTCCGGATTTTTCCGGAGGTAAGCGAGGAGTTCCACAAACGCAAGCGCTCCGAACGCCAAAAAGCACCAGAGACAGCAGGAGGGGACGGGCGCGAGAGCCCGGAGACGGGCCTGGGACGGGTCACAGGGGGGCGAGAGCCCGAGACGGGCCTGGGACGGGTCACAGGCGGCCGGAGACGAGGCCTGGCGGTCACAGAGCGGGCAGCCTGGGACGGATCACAGGGGGGCGAGAGCCCGGAGACGGGCCTGGGACGGGTCACAGGGGGGCGAGAGACCGGAGACAGGGCCTGGGACGGGTCACAGGGGGGCGAGAGCCCGGAGACGGGCCTGGGACGGGTCACAGGGGGGCTAACGTACGCTAGCAGTCACTGATCAGAACCAATCATCGCCGTGCGCCAGGAGAGCATCATTTTCCAGTTGGTTCAAACAAGTCAGTGATTGACAGCTCAGTCTAGCTACCTACCTAGGCCCAGCTATTTACCTACCTAGCATAGCTACCTACAACCCTGTATCACTACCACCTACATCTCTCTATCATAACCACCTCCATCCCTTTATCATTGCCCCTACATCCCTCTATCATTACCACCTACATCCCTCTATCATTACCCCCTACATCCCTTTATCATTGCCCCTACATCCCTCTATCATTACCACCTACGTTCCTCCACCTACATCCCTCTATCATTACCACCGACATCCCTCTATCATTACCCCTACATCCCTCTATCATTACCACCTACATCCCTCTATCATTACCACCTACATCCTTCTATTACTACCACCTACATTCCTCCACCTACATCCCTCTATCATTACCACCTACATCCCTCTATCATTACCACCTACATCCCTCTATCATTACCACCTACATCCCTCTATCATTGCCCCTACATCCCTCTATCATTACCACCTACATCCTTCTATTACTACCACCTACGTTCCTCCACCTACATCCCTCTATCATTACCACCGACATTCCTCCATCATTACCCCCTCCGTCCCTCTATCATTACCACCTACATCCCTCCATCCCTACCCCCTCAGTCCGGTCAGCATGTTGGGTGATCTCTCATTCCTCCCATTGCATTTTTAAGCTAATGGCAGGTAGCACACAGCACTCAGGCAGAAACTCACACAGACATCATGTCTCACAGGGACATATTTCACATGAGAAGCCCACGCATGTTTTAGTGCTCAGTTCATCATGCTTACCAGAGCAGGACACCAGTGTAGGCAGAGCCCCATTACAGGGCAGTAAACAGACCCCCCCTGAAAGACCCCCCCGCTCGCATCACAGCGCTCTTATCCCAGGCCCCCGCTCGTGGATGTGAAGTAAAGAGCCGCGGTGTGTGCCCCTCCCCCACACACGGGGGGGATTGATATTCCTGGCCTTTTACAAGCACGCAGTAGCACTGAGGTGATGAAACATGGAAAGCTGTGACCTTCGACCCCTGCAGAACCCCCCCGCCCCCCCACCGGAGGCGGTCAGGTAACGCACTAAAACAGCTTTGTTCGCCCAGGGTCCGCCTCGCCGCACATCTTCAAGGCCTTTTGATCATAAAATGTAATCAATCAGGCGCTCGCCCGTCATACCTACTTAATTAGAGCGCTCAGGCCACAGGGTTCAGATCTCTGCTTCATTAAAAATCCAACATTTACTGCCTCATACAGTACATTACAAAGACATCAGAGGTGCACTGAAAAACACCGCTCAGCTTGACGAGAGTATTTCAGAACCCAACAGCTCCGCGGCCAACTGAATAGAAAAATGCCTAACCCAATGTTGACAAACTCTGTCATACACGACATAACAGCTGTCACAAGATGGCATAACAGATGATGTCCGTTTATGTCACAAGACAAAGGATGACAGTTTTATCATGAGAAACGACATCCTTTGTTATGCCATCTTCTGACAGCTGTTATGTCACGTGTCAAAGCCCATGTTTTGGGTACAGCGCTTTATTTGGTCAACTACAGAACCCATATTTGCACATCAAACAATTCTGTTTATTGTGCCATGTATGCACAAGCCAAAAATAACTACACTTGACCTTTAAAGCAAACATAATATATGTCTATAATATAAAGGACTCTCAACACAAAACATACAATGACTTATGGTCCTATCAGCTCTGGACTGCTTGCTACACGTTCTGTGATACTGTGGTTAGAGTGTAGCAGGGCTGATATTGGCTGTGTAGCAGGGCTGATATTGGTTGTGCAGCAGGGCTGATATTGGTTGTGTAGCAGGGCTGATATTGGTTGTGCAGCAGGGCTGATATTGGTTGTGTAGCAGGGCTGATACTGGTTGTGTAGCAGGGCTGATATTGGTTGTGTAGCAGGGCTGATATTGGTTGTGTAGCAGGGCTGATATTGGTTGTGTAGCAGGGCTGATATTGGTTGTGCAGCAGGGCTGATATTGGTTGTGTAGCAGGGCTGATATTGGTTGTGTAGCAGGGCTGATATTGGTTGTGTAGCAGGGCTGATACTGGTTGTGTAGCAGGGCTGATATTGTGTATCAGGGCTGATATTGGTTGTGTAGCAGGGCTGATATTGGTTGTGTAGCAGGGCTGATATTGGTTGTGTAGCAGGGCTGATATTGGTTGTGTAGCAGGGCTGATATTGGTTGTGTAGCAGGGCTGATATTGGTTGTGCAGCAGGGCTGATATTGGTTGTGTAGCAGGGCTGATATTGGTTGTGTAGCAGGGCTGATATTGGTTGTGTAGCAGGGCTGATATTGTGTATCAGGGCTGATACTGGTTGTGTAGCAGGGCTGATATTGGTTGTGTAGCAGGGCTGATATTGGTTGTGTAGCAGGGCTGATATTGGTTGGTCAGCAGGGCTGATACTGGTTGTGTAGCAGGGCTGATATTGGTTGTGTAGCAGGGCTGATATTGGCTGTGTAGCAGGGCTGATATTGGTTGTGTAGCAGGGCTGATATTGGTTGTGTAGCAGGGCTGATATTGGTTGTGTAGCAGGGCTGATACTGGTTGTGTAGCAGGGCTGATATTGTTGTGTAGCAGGGCTGATATTGGCTGTGTAGCAGGCTGATATTGGTTGTGTAGCAGGGCTGATATTGGTTGTGTAGCAGGGCTGATATTGGTTGTGTAGCAGGCTGATATGGTTGTGTAGCAGGGCTGATATTAGGTTTGTGTACAGGGCTGATATTGTCGGTGATATTGTGTAGCAGGGCTGATATGTTGTGAGCAGGGCTGATATTGTGGTACAGGGCTGATATTGTGAGCAGGGCTGATATTGGTTGTGTCAGGGCTGATATGTGTGTAGCAGGGCTGATATGTGTACAGGCTGATTGTTGTGAGCAGGGCTGATATGGTGTGTAGCAGGGCTGATATGGTTGTGTAGCAGGGCTGATATGGTGTTAGCAGGGCTGATATTGGTGTGTAGCAGGGCTGATATTGGTTGTGTAGCAGGGCGGATATTGGTTGGTAGCAGGGCTGATATTGGTTGCGTAGCAGGGCTGATATTGGTTGTGTAGCAGGGCTGATATGGTTGTGTAGCAGGGCTGATATTGGTTGTGTAGCAGGGCTGATATTGGTTGTGTAGCAGGGCTGATATTGGTTGTGTAGCAGGGCTGATATTGGTTGTGTAGCAGGGCTGATATTGGTTGTGTAGCAGGGTGTATACTGGTTGTGTAGCAGGGCTGATATTGGTTGTGTAGCAGGGCTGATATGGTTGTGTACAGGGATTGGTTGTGTAGCAGGGCTGATATTGGTTGTGTAGCAGGGCTGATATGGTTGTGTAGCAGGGCTGATATTGGTTGTGTAGCAGGGCTGATATTGGTTGTGTAGCAGGGCTGATATGGTTGTGTAGCAGGGCTGATATTGGTTGTGGCTGTATGCAGCGGGCTGATACTTGGTTGTGTAGCAGGGCTGATATTGGTTGTGTAGCAGGGCTGATATGGTTGTGTGCAGGGCTGATATTGGTTGTGTAGCAGGGCTGATATTGGTTGTGTAGCAGGGCTGATATTGGTTGTGTAGCAGGGCTGATATTGGTTGTGTAGCAGGGCTGATATTGGTTGTGTAGCAGGGCTGATATTGGTTGTGTAGCAGGGCTGATATTGGTTGTGTAGGCAAGGGTGATATGTGGTTTGTGTAGCAGGGCTGATACTGGTTGTGTAGCAGGGCTGATATTGGTTGTGTAGCAGGGCTGATATTGGTTGTGCAGCAGGGCTGATATTGTTTGTGCAGCAGGGCTGATATTGGTGGTAGCAGGGCTGATATTGGTTGTGTAGCAGGGCTGATATTGGTTGTGCAGCAGGGCTGATATTGGTTTGTGCAGCAGGGCTGATATTGGTTGGTAGCAGGGCTGATATTGGTTGTGTAGCAGGGCTGATATTGGTTGTGTAGCAGGGCTGATATTGGTTGTGTAGCAGGGCTGATATGGTTGTGTAGCAGGGCTGATATTGGTTGTGCAGCAGGGCTGATATTGTTTGTGTAGCAGGGCTGATATTGGTTGTGTAGCAGGGCTGATATTGGTTGTGTAGCAGGGCTGATACTGGTTGTAGTGATAGGCAGGGCTGATATTGGTTGTGTAGCAGGGCTGATATTGGTTGTGCAGCAGGCTGATATGGTTGTGAGCAGGGCTGATATTGGTTGTGTAGCAGGGCTGATATTGGTTGTGTAGCAGGGCTGATATTGGTTGTGTAGCAGGGCTGATATTGGTTGTGTAGCAGGGCTGATATTGGTTGTGCAGCAGGGCTGATATTGGTTGTGTAGCAGGGCTGATATTGGTTGTGTAGCAGGGCTGATATTGGTTGTGTAGCAGGGCTGATATTGGTTGTGTAGCAGGGCTGATATTGGTTGTGCAGCAGGGCTGATATTGTTTGTGCAGCAGGGCTGATATTGGTTGCGTAGCAGGGCTGATATTGGTTGTGTAGCAGGGCTGATATTGGTTGTGTAGCAGGGCTGATATTGGTTGTGTAGCAGGGCTGATATTGGTTGTGTAGCAGGGCTGATATTGGTTGTGTAGCAGGGCTGATATTGTTGTGTAGCAGGGCTGATATTGGTTGTGTAGCAGGGCTGATATTGGTTGTGTAGCAGGGCTGATATTGGTTGTGTAGCAGGGCTGATATTGGTTGTGTAGCAGGGCTGATATTGGTTGTGTAGCAGGGCTGATATTGGTTGTGTAGCAGGGCTGATATTGGTTGTGTAGCAGGGCTGATATTGGTTGTGCAGCAGGGCTGGTACTGGTTGTGTAGCAGGGCTGATATTGGTTGTGTAGCAGGGCTGGTACTGATACATCTCCATTTCCTCTGGTTTTCCTTCAGGTTCCTGCAGGACAGCAGCACAGCCAGGCTTCAACAAGCCGTCAGCCCCACAGCAAAGGCGCAGACTTCCCACACAATTCAATCCAAATCAAATCAAGTTGCTTTACAGAGCGCTTTTTACAGAAAACTGCCACAAAGAGGCTTTACTGAGAGGCTGAAAAAGAGAAAAAAAACAGGCCTGAACCACCAAGTAGCACACAAGCAAAAAAAAAACACAAAATAACTCCCCAGTGGGGTGAAAAACCCGTAAACAGTGGCGAGTAAAAACTCCCCGATGGGAAGAAATCTCGGGAGGAACCCGGCTATCGAGGGGGAGCCCATCCTCCACCGGCCAGCCTGGTGTAAAGCAGCGGTAGACTGGACGTAGCAGAAATGTAATGAGGGACTTTGCGCAGTCAGTAAAATGGGGTGGTTCTATAGCCCCAGTTATAGAAAAGCACACAGAGTCTGTGCAAGCTCAATTTAAAAATCCCTGTGGCAAAATCTTACACACACGCTTCCCCAGCAGGTCTTAAGGGACTCTCAGGGACCCTCTCCTGGCGGGTGTCCATAATGAGCTCATAAGTGCCAAAGATAACAGGTGAGTCAGTGTCATCAGCTCTTAACGGCTGCAGTTAATTTATAAAGGTCAGGACACATGGTTCCCACAGACTAAAGCAGCTCTGCCATCTCAGCAAAAACAATGCACACGGTCCCCACAGACCAGTGGTAACCAACCCTGGTCCTGGAGATCTACCATCCTGTACGTTTTAATTCTAACCCTAACAGAGCACACCTCATTCAACAGCTAGATATCTTGTTGAGCTGCTAATTAGTAGAGTTAGGTGTGCCAAATTAGGGTTGAAATAAAAACCTACAGGATGGTAGATCTCCAGGAACAGGGTTGGTTACCACTGCCATAGACTAAGGCAGCTCTACCATCTTAGTAAATAAAAAAAACATATCTCCGTTTCATAAACTGTGTGGATGTGTTACTTTTTAATGCATCAGCATACACCAGGCTAGCCAATGCATCCTTGCCCAAAACATGGAGCAGAGAGAGAGACAGAGAGAGACAGAGAGAGATTTATTATTCTCAATATAATGCCAAGAAGCAAACACGGCTAATAAACAAGCCTTTCGGTGAAATACTCCGGCTCTGACCCGTGTGCTGACCGGGCGGACCCAAATCATTCTCCTGCTCCAGCACCTGACCCAGAAGGGCGCCGGAATGAGAATTCATTCCCACGTTTCCCGAGCGGATTCCAGGCAGGCCCAACCCGCACGGCCTCCCGCGATGAACGCGCCACCGTCTCGCCAACGTTCCGAATATACATGCTTAGAAAAATAAAAACATGGTGGGGGGGCAAGGGGGGGTGGGGGTGGGGGTGGGGGCGGTTAATCGAGGTGTGTACAGGGCAGGACAGAGAGCTCACTCTGATTTTCAATTTCTCTTTCAAACTTCATTATAGTTTCAGAAAATCCGTTACACACCCATGCATGATTTTTAAAAAGCAGATTTTTTTTTCATCTCTCTCTCTCCCTCTCATGCACAAGCACACACACACACACACGCACACATATGCACACACACACATTAAATACACAAGGTGATTAGAGAGCCTGTTGTGAAGTTTTTGGTGTCCGCAGTAGTTTCTGGTGACTGTCCTCTGTGACATCAGTCAGGGTGATGGATTACTGTCCTGATCGTCCATTTTCTGCAGAACTGCATGATTTATCCAGTGTGCATTCAGACAGGGAACACAAGGTGGCGCTGCGTGAACCGTGTCAGTATAATGTGCAGAACAGTTCCAGGCCCATAGTGCATGTCCCGATGTAAAGCAGAACACAGTCAGGCCTGTGACTCCACGTACACGCCTAAGAAATATTTTACCAAATAAATAGAAGGGCGGTGACAGAGGAAATCGAGATTTCCACCTAATTCCCATAAAAGGCAAAACTACGCCCTTTACTGGGTTTATGAAAGAATAAACTCCAAAATGCTTTTCTTCTGCTAAATGAGCAGCCAACACCAATGCAACTGCTGGTGTGGAGTGGGAAGGGGGAACATGGTAGAGGTGTAGCAGCACTAAACCTCAGTCCATGTGTCACCTGATGAGGCTAGGACTGCAACACTACTGAACATATTCTGTCTTTGAGTCTCGGACTTGGACTCTTCCTTTGTCAGGAACAACAAGAATGAAAAAAGAAGAAAAAGAAAAGCACACCAGTAAGGACAACATAATATTGAAATATTTATGTGTATGAAACCTTAAGAAATACTTTCAAACTATCATTAATTCTACAGACAACCCAAAGGCAACCGCATAAATTCGTATAAATGTTAGGTTAAAAATTCTGTGTGTATTAATTAAAAATTCAACCAAAAAAAATGAATCACTTGTACTTTGAGCAGCTTAATTTTATGCACCTGTGTGATATTGCCCACACCCACACACTGAAGCACTCACTCACAACTACATACACACACCCAAAAGCTTACACAATCACACAGCACATCACCCCCCCTCCCCCCGCCAGACACACTCACACGCACCTACACACACCCACAAGCTTACACAATCACACGCCATTTCACCACCCTCCCCCCGCCAGACACACACACACACACTCACAAACAAACACACACACACACGCACGTGCGCACACTGTGAGACTAAGCTAGCTGAATTAAGGCACAGCCAGCACAGGATCCCTGATGGTTAAGAACACAGTGACAGCAGACATGCAGTCCCTGGACAAGCCCAACCTAACGCTCCCAACCCAACAGTGCAGTCGGATCGCTCTGTAACCCAACGCTGGCCCTGTGAGGTAAAACACAAACTTAAGAACAAACAGCTCTGCTGAGAACGAGCTTCTAAACCGCTGCGCTGTCACAAGGCCACTCCATTTGCGTTTTTTTTGTTTTTTTTACAGAAGTGTTTTTGGGACGCTCCCTCTGCAGCGTGCTGAAGGACAGGCTTGTGTTTACGGAACATCCCAGCCCCAAACCTGGAACCTTGTATCGCTCAGGACACCGTGCCTGGGGGGCAGACTGAGGACACACTGCCCCTGTTTCCCAAGCAGGTGGGGGTGGGGGTGGGGGTATGTGATACCTGCGCGACAAGCGTGACCACTACAAGCGCTAAAAAAGAGACAGAATCAACAGGGACCCCTCCAGCAGTGGAGAGAGAGACTAAACCAGACTGCAGCACTGTATATTTATCTGTTTTCGCTCCACTAAAACCATCAGGCGAGATCGTTTGAGACAGACAGTTAAGAGAGACTCACAGTCCTGAACATAAACATCACCGTCACTGTGAAAAGAAAAAAAATTTAAAGAAGAAAAAAACCCACTTTTTTTTCCAAAGCGCATACTAAAGCTGTGTCCAGCTCCTGTGTGTGCACAGCGTACCTGAGCACCAGAACAGCATCACCTGCGCCAGTTCTGCACAGCCAAAAACAGCCCTCACCCCCCCACCCCCTCCTCTGTCATTACTATGCGACTGGGACGTGCACAGATGAGAAATTCGAACCCGCTCCCGGTCTCCACGGCACCCGCGCTTCCCCCCGCCCCCCTTCCCCCCTCTCTCAGACAGGGACCCCTAAGGCCTGGCAGCCGCGTTGTTGTGCTCTAATGAACGCCATTAAGCACATAAAAGGGTACCCTTCCCAGAATGCCTCTGGGCGGCAGACAGCGCTCTGCTGAAAGGGAGCGTGTAGCGCAGGCAGCTGACACGGCAGAGCTCTGCTGCACCGACAGGCTTCCCCCGCGCTCACACAGAAACAGTAAACACCCGGCGGTCCCCACGCGCAGCCGAACGGACAGGAGAGCTGTAAAGCGCAGGAAAGCGCTGTAAAGTGCTGTAAAACGGGTTACCTGGCAGTGCGGAGTTTGAGTGAAATCCCTGTGCTTCCCCCATGGCTAATCCCACTCTGCCGCGTGCGAGACAGCAGGATCCTGCTTCCTAAACAGCCTCTGTCCCGTCCCCTGCTCCCGCGGTAACGCTGGAGCCCGTCGCTCATGTACACAATTAGCATACGCTCCCCTGGCTCACCTGCACCCATCCAACCTGTTCTGCTGTTGATTGACATCACTTCCTCTCAGTGACTGTACAAGACGCACCTGTTCGAAGGCAAACAGAGAGCCAGAAGGAAGGCAGGGCGGTGTGGGGCAAGGCGGTGTGGGGCAAGGCAGACACCCCCTCCCTGAACCCGCCCCCCCCATATGTAAACAGGGCACACAGAGCATATTCACACACCTTCAGTCCGCAGTGTTCTCAGTACACATTGCCCAAGTATTTGCATGCACAACACACACACGCGCACGCACACACACACACACTCTCTCTCTCTCTCTCCGGGAGAGAGAGAGAATTAGCACAGACACGTTTTTTCCCGAGGGAGATATCAGATACATTTGTAGCCGGCCGTGAGGTGAGGTGTCATTCTCACAGAGCTCAGAAGGGACAAAGCCGTCAGGAGAGCTTTGTGTCTGCGGAACGTTCAGTGTTACAATGTTTCTGGAACAGTCCATCCGAACAGTCAGAGTTACTGTGTATCCGTCCAACATTCCATCAAAACAGCTTCACTGTTACACTGTTACAGAGCACCAGGCATGAGCCTTACGGCAGGGAGCAGTGAAATTCTCATTTAGAAATGAATCACTAATGCTTCTGACTTCAAACAGAGAAACAATGGAGACTCAAAACCAGTCCAGTTCCAGCTCTTATCAAGCAAAAGGTAAAAGCAAAAATACGCTTATCAACACTGGCAGAGTACCCTGTAGTTGAACAGCTGCTCAAACCTTTTTTGAGAAAAAATTGCCTTAAAAAACCCAAATTCCAGAAATAGCACTACAACAGACATTTCCAGATGGCAGTGCCATAATTTTGAAAAGCAAACAGAAATGCGTATTACACTTCCCAGCACATCTAAAAATATTGAGATTTTATTTTCCATCTCCTCTAAATATGAACCAATTACCTTAAGACTTGTAATAATAAAAAAAAAAGTTACATGCCAAGAAATGGCATTACTAAAAAAAGAACATCATGAGCAGAACAGTCCACTTGCCATGATTGTACAGTATGCTGAAGACGAGTTCACGCAGGCTGTATTTGGAAAGTTGGGTCAGTCCGAGCACAGATGTCTGCACTGCTAAGGCTTGGCCAGGCCTCCAGCCGCCCACTCCCGAAAGCTACTGGCATCTGCGCCTCTCGGCTCAATAACGGTCAGCTAATATGCATTTAATTAGGGAGCGGTCGATAGCCACCTTAGTGACCACTGGCAGGACAGCGCCTGTGCGCTCAGCTCACAGCTCGGAGCCAACATCCCGCCGTTCGCACCTGGAGTAAAGAGCTCCTTACAGCCGAGGCACCGCTAACTCTGAGCGAACGCGTGCATTCACTGAGACTGCTGGCTAGTCTTTCAATAATATTTACCTGCAAATATGAACACAGTTGAAGCCAAGATTTACTAAATTCAGAAGATCTTTAGTGTCTTTTATTTTATTTTTTTTTCCAGACACAAACCAGAAGCACATATATGGCTTTTTTTACAGCTAAAGCCCTCTGAACTTGCTAAGACCTTCTGTAAAACAGGTCTCTTGATTATACTGGTCTTCAACAAAATCTGTTTTAAGGCATGACGACGGGCAAAAAGATTACATGCAGAGAAATCAACTCGAGCTTTAACCGGACCTTCGGTCAAAACATAACAGCAAGGAGGAGGGGCTCACACAAGAGAAAGGTAAAGAACAAATAACTTTATAACCCATATTTCTGATACAAACACCAACACAGCTGCGTGAGGAAATGAGGACTGAGCTTACCTGTGAATGTGACTCACTGCCACCCAGAGCCTGCAGTGACTCACTGCCACCCAGAGCCTGCAGTGACTCACTGCCACCCAGAGCCTGCAGTGACTCACTGCCACCCAGAGCCTGCAGTGACTCACTGCCACCCAAGCCTGCAGTGACTCAGTCACCCAGAGCCTGCAGTGACTCAGTGCCACCCAGAGCCTGCAGTGACTCACTGCCACCCAGAGCCTGCAGTGACTCACTGCCACCCAGAGCCTGCAGTGACTCACTGCCACCCAAAGCCTGCAGTGACTCACGCCACCGAGCCGCAGGACTCACTGCCACCGGCCCAGTGACTCACTGCCACCCAGAGCCTGCAGTGACTCACTGCCACCCAGAGCCTGCAGTGACTCACTGCCACCCAGAGCCTGCAGTGACTCACTGCCACCCAGAGCCTGCAGTGACTCACTGCCACCCAGAGCCTGCAGTGACTCACTGCCACCCAAAGCCTGCAGTGACTCACTGCCACCCAGAGCCTGCAGTGACTCTGCCACCAACCTGCAGTGACTCACTGCCACCCAGAGCCTGCAGTGACTCACTGCCACCCAGAGCCTGCAGTGACTCACTGCCACCCAGAGCCTGCAGTGACTCACTGCCACCCAGAGCCTGCAGTGACTCACTGCCACCCAGAGCCTGCAGTGACTCACTGCCACCCAGAGCCTGCAGTGACTCACTGCCACCCAGACTGCAGTGACCCGCCACCCAAGCTCGTGACTCACTGCCACCCAGAGCCTGCAGTGACTCACTGCCACCCAGAGCCTGCAGTGACTCAGTGCCACCCAGAGCCTGCAGTGACTCACTGCCACCCAGAGCCTGCAGTGACTCAGTGCCACCCAGAGCCTGCAGTGACTCACTGCCACCCAGAGCCTGCAGTGACTCAGTGCCACCCAGAGCCTGCAGGCTGGCTGAGGAGCCTTCCCGTTCTCACTGTGATGCGTTCGGCCCAGGAGTTACAAACCTAAACCATCTGCATCCGCATATTAAATCATCTAGAGCCGGAGAATCACACTCTCAATCAGTCAGGGGTGTTTGTCAGACGCATTAATGAGTTTCTGCGATTGAGTTACGCCCGGCGCCAGCACGGAATGTGTCCGCTCTAAACTTCTTTTAAGACCACATTAATTACGGGCTCCACAAGCTCGGGATCCAGAGGATGAGAGGCGGAGAGTTAACAACCCAGCGACCCAGCGACCCAACGACCCAACGACCCAATCTCACACCGGCGCCAAGAGAAGATCGCCTCGGCTCATGCGATATTTTGGCATGTTTAGCATTCTTCCGCACTCCACCAAAAAACAGCTTTCCAGCTCATCCAGCCTGCTGTTTGTTTGTTTGTTTGTTTGTTGTTTTATTATTTTATTTCCTTTCGTGAGCGTCTGCTGAACAGGTGTGTCTCGGAAGCTGCCTACCTTCTGTTTGCTTTCAGTACCACACAGCCCAGCACACAACCGGCACAGCTCATTTGCAAATATTTGCTTATGCGTAAATATAGTCAAGTCTAGACTCTACCTGTAAATTCCATCATGCCAAAATGAATTTAAAAATAATAATAATAATAGAGCAAATAAATTTTTGGAGAGCCGGACCGATAAATAAACAGGTAATAATTACCTGTAGTGACTTTAGGCTGCCATTTCTACCCCAAAGGCTGGTGTCCCGTGTTTGTTCCGTCCAGCATTCCGTCCCGTGGCTGTCACACCCCTCTGTCGGTCTGGGAAGCCAGCTGGCCTCCATGTTTACAGCCTGCAGACCGCCAGCCAAGCGGCTGAACACAACCCCCCCATCCCCAACCCCCCCCACCACCACTACTGCTTCTGAGAAACACAAACACTACAGACTCCAGATCTACAGGAAATACTATTTTTTTAAAACAGAAGCAGCACCTTCCACCAGTATCCGATTTCTCTTCATGCAACAATAAATTACCAAAGACGGTGCCTCAGGGGGCAAGCGAGCGCGTTTTAAACGTCGAACCTCCAGAGGGTGCACACGGCAGACCTGAGGAGGAATATATGAATATATCGCATAAACACAAACACTTTCAGCTCCTTAAGCTTTAATGATTCCTCTACACCTGCACCTTAAGCTTCCGCACACCTGAGACACAGACACCTGCACCTTAAGCTTCCGCACAGTCACCTGCACACCTGAGACACAGACACCTGCACCTTAAGCTTCCGCACAGTCCCCCGCACACCTGAGACAGACACCTGCACCTTTAAGATTCCGCACAGTCCCCCGCACACCTGAGACACAGACACCTGCACCTTTAAGATTCCGCACAGTCCCCCGCACACACCTGAGACAGACACCTGCACCTTAAGCTTCCGCACAGTCCCCCGCACACCTGTGACACAGACACCTGCACCTTAAGCTTCCGCACAGTCCCCCGCACACCTGAGACGCAGACACCCGCACCTTAAGCTTCCGCACAGTCATCTGCACACCTGTGACACAGACACCTGCACCTTAAGCTTCCGCACAGTCCCCCGCACACCTGAGACACAGACACCTGCACCTTAAGCTTCCGCACAGTCACCTGCACACCTGAGACACAGACACCTGCACCTTAAGCTTCCGCACAGTCCCCTGCACACCTGAGACACAGACACCTGCACCTTAAGCTTCCGCACAGTCCCCCGCACACCTGAGACACAGACACCTGCACCTTAAACTTCCGCACAGACACCTGCACCTTTAAGCTTCCGCACAGTCACCTGCACACCTGAGACACAGACACCCCCCCCCCCCCCCCGACACCGTTCTCACGCGTCTGAGTGCCTGTGTCCGTTTACACCGGGGGGTGGGTGGGGGGGGGGGGGTGTCTCTGGGGGAATTATCTCTGAGGATAAAGCCGCGTTTCTCAAGGCGAGCCTCAGCCGCTCGTTCCGCTAAGTCACAGATTAAAGCGTCTTCTACACACCACCTGCCAGAGATATGAAAACATTTACGCTTTATTTATTTATTTATTTTTCTGCTTCTCCACTTATAAAAAAAAGAATTTCACCTCCAGGACTGGAGTCTACACTTCCTTTTTCAAAAGCGACGTGGAAATCGTTTGATGTGGAGAAGGCACACCGAGGCACCGTGTGCTTCAACGGGCCACAAAGAACCACAAAAAGCAAAACATTTTAATTCCACAAATTAAAACCCACACTGGCATCTGTCCTGCTAACTTGTTTATCTTCAGAATGCAAGGACCTTGCAGTGAAGCTGAATAAATGGATACAATACATGTCTGAGGACGTGAAAGCCAGAGCATGCTTGTGTTCATAATACACATACCGTACCTGGAAAATGATAATGGATATACTATCCCTCCTTGTCATATAAAGTGCATGTGATTTTATGGAGCGCGAGCGATGGACTCTCTTTATATGATGACATAAAAGCACTTCTAAATGAGCAGAGCCGTTCCGAGGCGGAGTAGCACACAAGCCGTATGTTCCCCGGGTCGTATAATTACACTGCAAGCAACCACCGCACGGGGATCCACCTGCTCGTGCCTTACATAAGCGGAATATCTGGATGCCGCCGCCGCGAGCTAGCGTCACAGGCAACGGGTATATCGATGCTGAGGGCTAGCGTCACAGGCAACGGGTATATCGATGCTGAGGGCTAGCATCGCGGGCTAGCGTCACAGGCAGCGGGTATATCGATGCTGAGGACTAGCGTAGCGGGCAGCGGGTATATCGATGCTGAGGGCTAGCGTAGCGGGCAGCGGGTATATCGATGCTGAGGGCTAGCGTAGCGGGCAGCGGGTATATCGATGCTGAGGGCTAGCGTAGCGGGCAGCGGGTATATCGATGCTGAGGACTAGCGTAGCGGGCAGCGGGTATATCGATGCTGAGGGCTAGCATAGCAGGCAGCGGGTATATTGATGCTGAGGGCTAGCGTCACAGGCAGCGGGTATATCGATGCTGAGGGCTAGCGTCACAGGCTAGCGTCACAGGCAGCGGGTATATCGATGCTGAGGGCTAGCGTCACAGGCTAGCGTCACAGGCAGCAGGTATATCGATGCTGAGGGCTAGCGTCACAGGCAGCGGGTATATCGATGCTGAGGGCTAGCGTCACAGGCAGCGGGTATATCGATGCTGAAGGCTAGTGTCACAGGCAGCGGGTATATCGATGCGGAGGGCTAGCGTCACAGGCTAGCGTCACAGGCAGCGGGTATATCGATGCTGAGGGCTAGCGTCACAGGCTAGCGGGTATATCGATGCTGAAGGCTAGCGTCACAGGCTAGCGGGTATATCGATGCTGAAGGCTAGTGTCACAGGCAGCGGGTATATCGATGCTGAAGGCTAGTGTCACAGGCAGCGGGTATATCGATGCTGAGGGCTAGCGTCACAGGCTAGCGGGTATATCGATGCTGAAGGCTAGTGTCACAGGCAGCGGGTATATCGATGCGGAGGGCTAGCGTCACAGGCTAGCGTCACAGGCAGCGGGTATATCGATGCTGAGGGCTAGCGTCACAGGCAGCGGGTATATCGATGCTGAGGGCTAGCGTCACAGGCAGCGGGTATATCGATGCTGAGGGCTAGCGTCACAGGCAGCGGGTATATCGATGCTGAGGGCTAGCGTCACAGGCAGCGGGTATATCGATGCTGAGGGCTAGCGTCACAACGCATATCGATTGCGGAGTAAAGACGAAACAGCTCAATACTACGCTGTGCGACAGGAACCGAGATGGCCTGGCTATTGTGGGAGCTGCATTGTGCTAATACCTCACGGGAGACTCGGGGGGGGGGGGGGGGGGGCTCCGTGACAGAGCTACGCGGCGGCGGCTTCCAGTTTCCTCCGACCGTTTCTAAGTGACAGGGTCTTGGCTCCGGTGCAGCGGTTGGGCTCTCAGCGCCCAGATCGGAGCGATAATGATGTCATCTCTCCCCCTCGGACAAACCCCTCGCTGTACCGCATGCATTCATTTCAAACAAATCAATAGCAACTAAGAGGCCGCAGACGGGAGCTCGTTCCCTGCACTTGTACTCCAGCGAAAGACGATACTGAAGTGACATCAGGGGAGTGGAGGAGACAGACTTAAGAACTCTCAGGAAATATGGACAGGCAGTTAAAACAACAAGGAAACAGTGAACACAATGTTTTCTTGCTTGTTTATCCCTTGTTTTTATTTATAATTTAAGGATACACATATAAAAATTATTTTTATTTCAATGCATTTACCCCCCAGTTTCTCAGATGAGCCTTTCAGGTCCTCTTCACTTGGAGTGATTTTTATTTTAAGTGCTATTGCTAATTAAGAGCATGCACGCTCCGATTGGACAGTGCTATTGCTAATTAAGAGCATGCACGCTCCGATTGGACAGTGCTATTGCTAATTAAGAGCATGCACGCTCCGATTGGACAGTGCTATTGCTAATTAAGAGCACGCCGCTCGATTGGACAGTGCTATTGCTAATTAAGACAACTCGGATAAGTCTAATGAACACTTAAAAAGCAGGCCAGCTTTTCCGATTGGACAGTGATATTGATAACTAAGAGAACACACGCTCTGATTGGGTAGTGCTATTGCTAATTAAGAGCACGCACGCTCCGATTGGACAGTGCTATTGCTAATTAAGAGCACGCACGCTCCGATTGGACAGCGCTATTGCTAATTAATAGAATGCACGCTCCGATTGGACAGTGCTATTGCTAATTAAGAGAATGCACGCTCTGATTGGACAGTGCTATTGCTAATTAAGAGCACGCACGCTCTGATTGGACAGCGCTATTGCCAATTAAGAGCACGCACGCTCCGATTGGACAGCGCTATTGCTAATTAAGAGCACGCACGCTCCACTCTCCAGGCCGAAGATGATATGTAAATGCGCTCACCAGGTGGCACTAATAAGCTCAGGTTTCGCTTCCGAAACATTCTACGGTTTCGCTGATGCACCGAAAAGCACAGTAAAAAACAACTGTAGCATTACGCTAACCAACCATGAAGCATGTTCATAAATACCGTTTATGCTGTAGTTACACCGTTTCAGTTTTTCTAAGCCCGGTGAAAGGTGAAAACGCAAGCTCAGATTCTCACCGTAACAGCCTGCTCCTGCTCCCAGAAACAGCCAGGCAGCCTCTACTGGAGACTGAGGCCCAGAATAACCTGTTATTTATGGCCTGTCCATAGCGCTAAGTGGGCGAGGGGCCGGTCTGATTGCTGGAAGGCTGTAATAGGGATGTGCGCTGCACTCCCTGCTTGACTCGGGCCCTGGTGCCAGCGATGGCACTGTGCCCACATCCTCAAATAAAATCTAATTAATCGTGTGACTTGAGACTTTCCAAAAAGATCCCACCGCAGGCTGACAAAGCCAGAGAGCGTGTGCATTACCCTGAGAGTGAACATCAATCACTGCAAACCTTTATTGCTCCGACAAGCGGCCATATTATGTCCAGTCAGTCTCTCTGTTCATCGCAAGTGAAGGAAATTTAATTTCACGCAAAGCACTTCCTGACTGTTTAACTGGAAGGTAAACTGGAGATACAATTTTTTTTGTTCCTGTCAAAAAGATGTGGTGTCAAAAAAAGTACAAACGTGTACAAGGAGGTCTGCCCTCCACACACAGAGGTCACAGGTCTACGCCAGAGAGTAACATCTGAAAAAAACAAACTGCAGACAGGAACTGCTGAGAGAGATCCACAGATAAAGCCATGGAAACGGTCTTTCGTCGCTGTTGGTTTCCTTACCCTCTTTTCCTCAGAGACAGGAAGCATCGCAGTTTCCTAAAAATAGCCTGACACCTGGAAATGACTGTCAGAATGAGTATGGATTAAGCATACTGCAAAGGTCCACCCCCAAAGGCGGGTGACCCGCTTCAACAGACATCCACACCGCCGCTCTGTATTAGACTGCTGGCAGAATGATGGCGCTTTGTCTGTCGAACGGTGCGCCGACCCCAGCAGACCCCAGTCACATCCCGCACCCTAAACAGGCCCGTCGATATTTCCGCGAGTGTTTCGAAATTTCGCCAAAATGGCGGCGGAAGGACCCGCAGCGCTCCCGACAGAAGCAGCCCCGCCACTTCAGAACGTCCGCTTTGCCACGCGCCGCCATTTTCACCGAGCCGCCACTCACCGCACGGGACACACGCAGGACGCGTGCGGGGCGCTAGCACTCGCTACGCTACGCGGCGGTAAGTGGGGCAGGGGCAGCGGCACACTGGGCTCCGTCTCCTGATGGGGAATCGAATTCGCTGCATTTAGAGCTCAGTGAAAGGAGGAAACAGGGGAGAGGGACAGAGAGAGAGAGAGAGAGAGGGAGGGGAGAGAGCGAGAGAGGGAGAGAGAGAGAGGGGGAGAGACAGGTGATAAGAAATGTAGAAAAGTAGAAAATGTAGAAAAGACCTGAGTGCATTGGACACTGAAGCCAATATAATGACTGGCAGTGGCAGTCGGGCCCGGAACTGAAAACTACTGAGCAAGCTATTGATGGAGAACAGGATGCAGTGTGGGAATTAAAAGTGCAATTCACTGTAATAAGGTAAAAAAGGCTAAGATTGAATACTTTAACTCATAACTGTCAAAACACACAAATCAAATATGTAGTACCAGTGTCTTTACCAGGTGACAATGTCAACAAAAATGTTGACAGCATTACACTTGTTTAGCCAACACTTTTATCCAGAGTGATTCACACACATAAAAGCATGCAGGTTCATCCAGTAGAGTTATACGAGCAACAGAGTAAGACCGGCTAACAGCACTTCCAGTCCAGTGCGTGCATACAGGCATCACCCTGAGAGCACATTAGCTTAGCTATGCTAGCCTACAGCGAACTACAGAGGAGTGCTGGGGGTAGACCAGTAGGAGAATAGCATCCATGTCCTTCTAATGTTTGGTGCGCTCCCTTTCTCAAACCCAAACTACAATAAACACGAGCAATTATGTTTTTCCACGTTTTCCCTCACATTTCCTTGCACAAAGTTACAGTCACTGTGGAGACTGAGGATGGAAAAAAACAAACAAATCTAGGCCCAATCTAAACCATTCCCACTTCATCAAGGCAGAGATTTATCTGAGCGGCTGTCCCAGCTGGCTGGATTAACAGAGCTGCTTCTGTGTCTGACGCAGACACCTGTATTCCGCACCTGAGCTGTGATCCACACGTCCTCACAAACCGAGCCCAGGACAGCCATGTAGAGAGGCACCTTTATTCCACACCTGGGCTGTGGTCCACACATCCTCACAAACCGAGCCCAGGACAGCCATGTAGAGAGGCACCTTTATTCCACACCTGAGCTGTGATCCACACGTCCTCACAAACCGAGCCCAGCTTGGCCACGTAGAGAGGCACCTTTATTCCACACCTGGGCTGTGATCCACACGTCCTCACAAACCGAGCCCAGCTTGGCCACGTAGAGAGGCACCTTTATTCCACACCTGGGCTGTGATCCACACGTCCTCACAAACCGAGCCCAGCTTGGCCATGTAGAGAGGCACCTTTATTCCACACCTGGGCTGTGGTCCACACGTCCTCACAAACCGAGCCCAGGACGGCCGCGTAGAGAGGTACTCTCCGAGCCCATCGAGAGAGAGGACAGGCCTGTGTGACAGATCTGTGTTTGAAGCTTCCAGAGGTTTTGCGGTGTCACAGAATTCAAAAGCCACTTTAAACGCAGTTCAGAAGTGGCGGGCTGCCTGCCGATGGCCACCAATCAGTCTGATAGCATCACTATCACAGGATGTTTAATTGCCTTCAAAAACAAACACTGGCTTTCATCACCAGCGGCCGCCTCTCCTCCTGTCAGCTTGAGTCTCTGTCTGCTCGAACCCTTCCAGAAAGACACATTCAGACACATTTAAAATCATCCCATCCGTTTCACCGCAGCCTCACTCAGAGATAAACCCCAAACTTAGCGCCAAAGTCATCTGAAGGTTAAGTAGTTACACTTTACCAGGTGAAGCAGCATCCACAGAAGCATCAGGGGGTCATTTTTAAGAGGTCCTGATAGTTTAAGACGAGACAGCAGTAATGTGTTCCCCACTCATTCTGTCCTTCAGGAAAAATAATGCACACAAACAAAACCCAGTGTAAAACTCTGCAGAGTGGCCTGCATCCACTCTGTTACACCAATAAGACAACGTCATTAGAGCTTTAGCTTAGAGCTCAGAGATACAGGGCAAACAAAACCCAGTGTAAAACTCTGGCCTGCATCCACTCTGTTACACCAATAAGACAACGTCATTAGAGCTTTAGCTTAGAGCTCAGAGATACAGGGCACCAGCCTGCAGAGAGTAGCAGGCTACTGCAAGCTTTGGAATTTTGAACTACTATATCATTTTATTATGCATCTGCGTCTGCTTTAACATGTTTAATAAAAAATAATTCCAAGCATTTAATCTGTTCATAGAGGGAAAAACACAACAAAGACTTTCCAGTGTTATTAACTCATCAACTGTCAACTCAAACCGCGCAAGTCAAAGCTCTAGAGACACTGAGAAAGTGTGCGCACATAACACACCAGACCTTATTAAGACACTTTATTCATAATACCTTTGCTCATTTCATCAACAGTCATGCAGATTACATGTATATTTAGCATCTATTTACAACTAAATTCTTACTTCATATGATTCAAGGTCACTGAAAATTATCAGGGATCTGCAGGAGCATTTAAAACAGTTAGCATATTTAAAACATATTTGATAACATCAAGATTCACTGTTTTCACCCAGCTCTGCTGCATCACACAGGAAGCAAGCACCAAAGCAGGCTACTGCAAAATACTGCACAAAGACTTAAAAATGTTAATAACAAATGACAAAACTAAACCATAAATAAGTAAATGGAGCAAGCAGAATCGCGGGTTTAAAAGAAAGTTAACACCGGAGACGTATCGGAGCATTCTCCCCCATTTCAAATCTCGTGCAGCTAAACATCAAGAGGCCAGATTACCTCTCCTCTCCTCCAGGACTGGAGTTAAACCTGCAGACACTGCAGCCCTCCATGCAGCCTCGGACTGGAGTCAAACCCGCAGACTCTGCAGCCCTCCAGGACTGGAGTTAAACCTGCAGACACTGCAGCCCTCCAGGACTGGAGTTAAACCTGCAGACACTGCAGCCCTCCAGGACTGGAGTTAAACCTGCAGACTCTGCAGCCCTCCAGGACTGGAGTTAAACCTGCAGACACTGCGGCCCTCCAGGACTGGAGTTAAACCTGCAGCCACTGCGACCCTCCAGGACTGGGAGTTAAACTGGCAGCCACTGCGGCCCTCCAGGACTGGAGTTAAACCTGCAGACACTGCGGCCCTCCAGGACTGGAGTTAAACTTGCAGACACTGCAGCCCTCCAGGATCTTTGCTCTGTAGGCTCAACACGTGCGAGGGTGATGAAGGTTTTCTGTTCGGCTGCAGATAGCTGCATGTTTGCATCAAAGAGACAACCTGTGAAGCTGAAAGCTAAATTGCACGTGGAGCTGCAGTTGAGCAGAGCTTAGATGAGGACAGCGGTCCTAAAGGCAGTAAGCATGCAGGCCTGTACAAGCTGCCACTGCTCTAACTCCTCTCCATCTGAGAGCAGCACAGAGGCTCGAGCTGGGCTAACACCGCAAGCATCATCCAGGCAATTAGTTTCCTCGAATCGTAATCAAGTGAAGTGAACTAAAAAAGATACGAAACAAATTGAGAGCAATGATGGGTTGAATAGGTAAGACTGTCAGATTCCTCCATTTCCATCTAACCACGGACTAATTTTTATTTTACTCAACAGGCATGAAGAAAGTACTGAATCACTGTAAAAAAAAAAAAAAAACCTATCCATATATTCAGTGTTTTTTTCCGACTATCAAACTGCACCCATTTCATACAGTAAAAATGAACACACTTTCTAAACCGGCTCTTTCCTTTTTTTTTTTTTTTTACACCAGCAATCATGTTAAACTGAATTATTGCGTTCAAAAACTGAATTTGAACTGAATAATTGACCTAATTGAATAACTGAATTTCGCTGTTTGAAAGTGGTGTTAATGCGCAGAATCGCAAATTACGGTATAAACAGCACGCACACACACGTCAGACCCGCGGGACAGGAGTGCAAACCCAGCCCATGTGACACCGGGAGATGCCCATGTGACACCGGGAGATGCCAATGTGACACCGGGAGACGCCCATGTGACACCGGGAGACGCCCATGTGACCTCAGGGAATGGAAGGCAGAGGAATTGTAACAGCAGTAACTAATACAAATCATCTTAATTTCAGTTCAAACCTGCTCAAATACCTTAGTGTCCATAACATAACAAGGATGAAGGAGAAGATATGAAAATGTGAACATGGTGAAAAATGAACGAAGGCCTCCTGTGTATGCTACAGCTGCTGAATCCCTGAGTGCTCACTGTGTGCGGCGAGCACCCGGCTCCACCACCAGGGGGCGAGAGAGAGGAGAGAGCAGGGAGCAGAGAGGCAGGCCGACACCAGCAGAACTGATCAGGGGTGTGAAGAGACCGGGGCTCTCTAGTGTGCACCCACAAACCAATCATTCTGCCAGCAGAGAGGGAGAAAGGGAGGAGGAGAGGAGGAGAGAGGGAGAGGGGAGGAGAGAGAGCAAGACCGTGAGACACAGGAAAGGCAAGGAGAAGAGAGGAGAGAGAGGGACACAGAGAGAAGAGGAGAGAGAGAGAGAGAAAGCAAGAGACAGAGGAGAGGCGAGGAAAAGAGGAGAGAGGAGAGGAGAGGGATCAGAAGGCTACTGCAGCAGAACTCTTCACCATAGCCTGTGCAAAAAAATCCTTTTCCATGCAGTAAAAACCTCTGAATACTCCTGTATTTTATTAAGAGGGACGATGCACCTCCAGCCTGCACAGAGAGAGAGAGGTCCGTCGGAAAACACCACGGGGGACGCTGAAGCAGAATCACTCACATCCCCGCTCACATCCCCACATACATCCCCGCTCACATCCCCATGCACATCCCCGCTCACATCCCCACGCACATCCCTGCACACATCCCCATGCACATCCCTGCACACATCCCCATGCACATCCCTGCACACATCCCCACGCATAACCCTGCTCACATCTCCATGCACATCCCAACACACATCCCCACACATATCCCCGCTCACATCCCCACGCACATCGGAGGGGACGGATGTGCTCATGGGAGAGGGATGAAAGCGGAGCCCGTCAGCATCTTCAAAAGCAACAAATCTGCACAGGGCCCACCCCCCCCCCCCCCCACGCCCCTCCCCCCCCCCCCTCACTCTCCCTCCCCAGCGCCCAATCTGCACAGGGCCCATCCAACCGCCCCCCCCCCCCTCCCCAGCGCCCAATCTGCACATCCAACCCGCCCCCCCCCTCCCCAGCGCCCAATCTGCACATCCAACCGCCCCCCCCCCCCCTCCCAGCGCCCAATCTGCACATCCAACCCGCCCCCCCTCCCCAGCCCCCCCTCTGCCTCCTCTGGGTCCCACTTCCTCCACCACATGACAAATATTATTTTTTATACGGCGGCAGCGGCTGCAGAGTGCTGTTGGCGGGACCCCTGGGTATCGCTCTCTTCTATTTCAGGCTCTGGGCCTACTTTCCCTGGCACCAGGGCCCTCTGCTACAGCACACATTTCAGACAGCAGGACCAAGTTTGTGACTGAAACCAGGAAACAAAAGGAGCCGTTTTGTGAAACCATCAACTGGAATTCAGCAATTAGAAAATGGAGGAAAATAAAGGAACGCACCGTTTCACATGCAGTCATGAGGAGTTACTGTGAGGCAAATAGATACGGAAAAATCTAAGGAATATGACCTCCAGGAAAGGGCAAATTAGGTCACTGCACAGTAAAACGTGTTCATTCAACTCTAACAGAGTACATACGAGTCCAAAGGGAACCAAATGTTCGCTGTAAGAGCTGATTTAACACTGAACATTCTACTGCGTGATTTTTATAAAAACGTAAATGCTCATCAATAATGAAAAAATACTTTTAAAAAAGACATCAGCAACAGACTATAAGCAATTAAGTACTTTATGGGAAGCAGTTCATTGCTTTAAGTGATTTCAGCAGGCTAAACGAGGCCTGGTACATAAAACCACCACTGTCATGTCAGCTAATTATGTCTGCACTAAAGTAATATGAAGTGTAATAAAACACTGTTTGTACAGTGCTTTTACAAACAGTTTGTCACAACGTGCTCCACAGCAAATCCAGGCCCACAACTGCCAGAGTCAGGCCTGGAGCAACAACAGCAAGGGCAAACTGAGTTCATATGCAGCATTTGAGTTTATTGTCCTAAATGCGGACTGCATGTGCACTAAATTATCCCATGATGTTCACAAGTCATCACACACACATCGCTAGCGATATATGCAGCCAAAGGGACTATGCAAGCGGCATCTTTCACACCCATCTCTGCACAAAAACACACACTGTTCATTTAGACCACTGTATCCACACCACTGTATCCAGACCACAGAAACACACACTGTTCATTCAGACCACTGTATCAGGACCACAGAAACACACACTGTTCATTTAGACCACTGTATCAGGACCACAGAAACACACACTGTTCATTTAGACCACTGTATCTACACCACAGAAACACACACTGTTCATTTACACCACTGTATCTGGACCACAGAAACACACACTGTTCATTCAGACCACTGTATCAGGACCACAGAAACACACACTGTTCATTTACACCACTGTATCCAGACCACAGAAACACACACTGTTCATTTAGACCACTGTATCCAGACCACAGAAACACACACTGTTCATTTACACCACTGTATCTGGACCACAGAAACACACACTGTTCATTTAGACCACTGTATCTACACCACAGAAACACACACTGTTCATTTACACCACTGTATCCACACCACAGAAACACACACTGTTCATTTAGACCACTGTATCTACACCACGAAACACACACTGTTCATTTACACCACTGTATCTACACCACAGAAACACACACTGTTCATTTACACCACTGTATCTGGACCACAGAAACACACACTGTTCATTTAGACCACTGTATCCAGACCACAGAAACACACACTGTTCATTTACACCACTGTATCCGGACCACAGAAACACACACTGTTCATTTACACCACTGTATCCAGACCACAGAAACACACACTGTTCATTTAGACCACTGTATCCAGGCCACAGAAACACACACTGTTCATTTACACCACTGTATCCAGACCACAGAAACACACACTGTTCATTTACACCACTGTATCTACACCACAGAAACACACACTGTTCATTTACACCACTGTATCCAGACCACAGAAACACACACTGTTCATTTACACCACTGTATCAGGACCACAGAAACACACACTGTTCATTTAGACCACTGTATCTGGACCACAGAAACACACACTGTTCATTTACACCACTGTATCAGGACCACAGAAACACACACTGTTCATTTAGACCACTGTATCTGGACCACAGAAACACACACTGTTCATTCAGACCACTGTATCTGGACCACAGAAACACACACTGTTCATTTAGACCACTGTATCTGGACCACAGAAACACACACTGTTCATTTACACCACTGTATCAGGACCACAGAAACACACACTGTTCATTCAGACCACTGTATCTGGACCACAGAAACACACACTGTTCATTTAGACCACTGTATCCACACCACAGAAACACACATTGTTCATTTACACCACTGTATCAGGACCACAGAAACACACACTGTTCGTTTACACCACTGTATCAGGACCACAGAAACACACACTGTTCGTTTAGACCACTGTATCCAGACTCACCAGTAATTTGCATTGTTAACCAACAGTGTTATCATGAGCCGTAATGAGAATAAAAGGCAATGAATCACTGTCAGGGAAACCACAGTGCCATCGTAAAATGGCCGGTGTTTTCCATTAAAGAGGCATAAGGCACCAATAAAAAGGCAGTTTGAATATGCGGAAGGGCGGATAAATAAACATAAATATCTATGCGTTTTCTGGCACGCAGGCAGATACTCTTTTCTTTCACTCCAAAGACTCCAGGATTACAGTGCTTCTTAGAAAAGCACAGCCCCAAAATCAAAGGTCAGTTCTGCTGTCTGAAGACGACACAAGAATGACAATAATTCAAGAAACCAACAAAATATCATTCATACCAAACCCACTAAGAACAGCAGGACCATACTCTTTGTAGCATTAACATGTAGCAGTAGGGCCACACTCTGTGTAGCTTTAGCATCCTGTGGCAGCAGGACCACACTGGGTAGCTTTAGACTGTAGCAACAGGACCATACTCTGTGTAGCTTTAGCATGTAGCAGCAGGACCACACTGGGTAGCTTTAGCATGTAGCAACACGACCACACTCTGTGTAGCTTTAGCATGTAGCAGCAGGGCCACACTGGGTAGCTTTAGCATGTAGCAGCAGGAGCACACACACTGTGGATTCCCTGACCTTGCGCTCAGCTGTAGGAGAAACACGAGGAAACGTAGGAGCTCCTGGCAGATTCAGATTCGGAGATGAAAAGATTCAGCCAGCGTTAATACATTCCTCTTTGAACTGAAACGCTCTGTCAAAATTAACTTTTACAAGAGCTGCTGCGCAAGCAGTAATACAAGTTTTTGTATTTTACAGGAATATCCCCAGCGAATTCTCCGGGCCATGGCAGCCGTCCTCGCTGGATTTGGGCAGGGATTCATTATCAGCGTGGAGCTGTAGATCAGAAACGCAACCCGTGTGCCAGCAGCCAAACACAGCAGGGCTGAGATATACTCTCCTGGCCCTTTTAATTATCCAGAATAAGGGAAACGGTCTTATTCAGAGGCACCAAGAGTTCCGGAAACGTCCAGGTCTGCGTGCCGCTCGCACCGGAGCAAGAAGCAAAAGGCTCGGGGTATTTTCAGAAGGCCCTTTGTTCGCGGAGGTACAATAAGCGTTACGAAACGCTGCACAGAAGCCGCTTGACCTGTGCAGGTCTCTTTGTTCTGGCCCGGGGGGGGGGGGGGGGCAAACGTTAAAAACCCAGCTGCGAATCGCACAACATTAAAAATAAAGGCCTCTGCGTGTCCCTCACGGGAACCACTAATTAACAGACGGTCTTAATGATGAATTAGAACTCTGAGATCAAACTGGGATTAAATATTTCACTTCCACGCCAGACATTTATCACTGTGCAGCACACACACATTCCAGTGTATTTCTTCATTATAACATACAGGGGAAAGAATCACCGACGCCCCTGAATGAATGAATGTTTAAGTGCGGTATTTACTGAAGTCATCGTACCATATTTAATCACTGCATTCCATCAAATGACCTGTAAATAAAAACAAGCACACCATCTGCTAAATAATTACATTGTTATTCAGCGAAATATTGTTTTTTAACCACACATATCAAGTAAAAATACTCCCATCCAATATTTTTATTTTATTTTATAAGAGGGGAAGAAATGGTTGGTCAGGTTCTACATGTTACATTTCATGTGGGCTGATGGGGGGGGGGTTATGTTCTAATGTGTAAAATGGGGGAGGGGTTATGTCCATTTGATGTTTCTAAATGTGCATGGTATGTCTTTTAAGTACAGCACACTTTCAATTTCAAGACTATTTCCAATCTAAATCTATATAAATATGCAGTCAACCATAATCCAGTCTGTATCTGTGGCATTGTGTTGGTTGGATTGGTCTTCAAACCACAGCAAAAAAACGAAACAAAAGCGCCAGCACAGCAGACAGGAGATTCTTTATCGACAACCACAGTCCCAGGACAGACAAACCCAGAGTCTCACTCTCTTATGCCTGTTTTACAGTTTAAAGAACGTGTTGGAGCGCTGCAGCGAGCAGATATTTCTACTGAAACAGGACTGTGCCTCTGTGGGGATCGCTCTGCTGCGGAGGCTCTGGCCCATAAAGCCCAGTTAGAGACGGAATCCCCGGCCGTCTGTTAAACAGGAAGCTACAACTAACACAACTCCGCGTGCTCAACGTCTAACACAACTCCGCGTGCTCAACGTCTGACACAACTCCGCGTGCTCAACGTCTAACACAACTCCGCGTGCTCAACGTCTAACACAACTCCGCGTGCTCAACGTCTAACACAACTCCGCGTGCTCAACGTCTAACACAACTCCGCGTGCTCAACGTCTGACACAACTCCGCGTGCTCAACGTCTAACACAACTCCGCGTGCTCAACGTCTAACACAACTCCGCGTGCTCAACGTCTAACACAACTCCGCATGCTCAACGTCTAACACAACTCTGCGTGCTCAACGTCTGCGGACGAAACCGACCAGGCGAATCGGAAACTACAACTAACACAACTCCGCGTGCTCAACGTCTGCGGACGAAACCGACTAGGCGAATCACTCCGCATGCTCAACGTCTAACGCAACTCCGCGTGCTCAACGTCTAACGCAACTCCGCGTGCTCAACGTCTAACGCAACTCCGCGTGCTCAACGTCTAACACAACTCCGCGTGCTCACGTCTAACGCAACTCCGCGTGCTCAACGTCTAACGCAACTCCGCGTGCTCAACGTCTAACGCAACTCCGCGTGCTCAACGTCTAACGCAACTCCGCGTGCTCAACGTCTAACACAACTCCGCGTGCTCAACGTCTAACACAACTCCGCGTGCTCAACGTCTAACACAACTCCGCGTGCTCAACGTCTAACACAACTCCGCGTGCTCAACGTCTGCGGACGAAACCGACCAGGCGAATCGGAAACTACAACTAACACAACTCCGCGTGCTCAACGTCTGCGGACGAAACCGACTAGGCGAATCACTCCGCATGCTCAACGTCTAACGCAACTCCGCGTGCTCAACGTCTAACGCAACTCCGCGTGCTCAACGTCTAACGCAACTCCGCGTGCTCAACGTCTAACACAACTCCGCGTGCTCAACGTCTAACGCAACTCCGCGTGCTCAACGTCTAACGCAACTCCGCGTGCTCAACGTCTAACGCAACTCCGCGTGCTCAACGTCTAACACAACTCCGCGTGCTCAACGTCTAACACAACTCCGCGTGCTCAACGTCTGCGGACGAAACCGACCAGGCGAATCAGAGCCCAGCTCTCCGACGGCAGGAAGACAGCACGCCTTCTGTCGACTTTTTTTATCGTTTCGCGTTTTAAATAAAGTTTTTAATTATTTTCACCAGGTGCGGAAAGAGCTGCAGATGTTCCAGACGGAAGCGAGGATCGTTTCTACAGCTGGTATCCACTGAAGCAACGCGCTGAGGCCGTTTTATGCTTCCTGTTAACACTGCTAGTCGCACAGTTGTTGAGTAGACAGCGGTATTATTCAGCGTTTATGATGCGATTAGTGCATTACCGGTTAGCAGGGCATGTGGTTTCCATAGCGATGACATTTATTAATCAACTGATTGAGTAGCTCAAAGGAGTGCAGTCGGAGCAGCAGAGTTTCCTTTAACCATTACAGTGCGCTGTATTCACGGCCTTCAAACTACAACCCTAACCCTAACCCTAACCCTAACCCAACCCTAACCCCCAACCTAAACCCTAACCCTAACCCAACCCTAACCCTAACCATTACAGTGCGCTGTATTCACGGCCTTCAAACTACAGCCCTAACCTTAACCCTAACCCAACCCTAACCCTAACCATTACAGTGCGCTGTATTCACGGCCTTCAAACTACAGCCCTAACCTTAACCCTAACCCAACCCTAACCCTAACCCTAACCCAACCCTAACCCTAACCATTACAGTGCGCTGTAGTCACGGCCTTCAAACTACAGCGAAGCAGCAGCCTCGTCCGGACGAAGACGCGGGTCAACGAAGACGAGGGTGTCTGCGCGTGGGTCTGCGGAGGAAGGACTAATGAAGCACCACGTGTATCCTGCTTCCTGTGTCCATCGCTAGGGCAACGGGATCGCAGGCTACCCCTTAACAGTGACTCCTGTTCCCTGAATCTCTCCTGCACTGCAAAATCCAAAAAAAGTCAATCTGAACAAGTGTTTTATTCTTATATTTATAAATCTTACTTTTTTTTTTGCTAAATAAGACAAAAATATTGCCAATGAGGTGAGACAGTTTGAATTATTTCAAGATTTGCCAATGGGGTAAGAAAATTTCACTTGGCAAGCAAACAGTAACTTCAAGCAAGGTAATATTTTCTACTTGAGAGAAAAGAAATGTATGGTTTTAAGTCTCATTACCAGACCAAAGCACTTGAGACAGACTTTATTTGCGGCGTGGGCGACAGACTCGCCGGCTACCTCTTCAAAGCATCCACCGTTCCGGGTCTCGGTTCCCAGGGCGACGGCGTCGCGGGCCGCCCGCTGCGCGTGTTCGGGTTCTCCGGTCCCGTAGGTGAGCTCATGTGCAGAGCGCTAATGATGCAGCTCCTGACGGAGGCCCGGGGACAGCCGAAAACGCTCTGACGACCGCGCTCACGTCCTCCGCCGTCACCGTCAGGCTCGCCCGACGAGCGCGCCCGGGAAAAGATCCAAACGTAACGTATGACTCCGGCAGGAATTTAAAGAGCTTACACAAATTTAAGAGCTTATAAAATACATCAGAGAAAAACGCATGACTGCAGCAACGTCAATGCCGTCATCCGGGATTTATGAAAATAAATATATATTTACTCACTGTGAAAAAGCATAATCTACTAATCCTTCCTCGTGCACACTGCATGCTGCACATGCCGGAGTACTATAGTAAAGTCTATGTAAAATTGTTTAGCACAAACTCTGGGTTCTTATTTACTAAATGCGTGGGGCAGGGTTCCACCGGGGATTCTGGGTCCCATGAAAATCTCAAATTGGGCCCCACCATCGCAGAAAATCTTACGTTCTAATTATTTGAGGGCCCCCATCAGGCAGGGCCCTTGGAATCACCCCACAAAGCCCCCCCCCCTCCCATGGTGCCCCTGGCCACGAGTATAACGGTGCACAAAATCTTGGTTCGGTACGTCCCAACGGGAAACGGGTGTGAATATTCACGCCTCTTGGCCACGGAGCATTCAGACAGCAAATTCGCGCTCGCTGCGATGAATGGTTGCATTTATGCAGTGCTTTTCACGAACGCTCAAAGTGCTTTACAGTGATGAGGGGGAACTCATCTCACCCACCGCCAAAGTGTAGCACCCACCTGGGTGATGCACGGCGGCCATTTTGTGCCACAACACTTGCAGAGAGCATGACGCAGCCAAAAAAACACGCAGCCGAGTAAAACCTCTGCAGAGAAGATTTCAACTAGAGATTCTGGCACTAGAATTACCATGAAAACACAAAAAAAAATACGGTCTGAATTCAACAGCTAAGTGAGAAAATAAAAAAAAGGATGAGTTTCAAAAAGGACTTCTGACAGCAACAAGCAAAAGCGAATCGAAGTGAACGTGGCACTCTCAAGGAAAAACTAAGGTCAGCGTGCATGGGGGGCGTCCTCAGAATCTGAAATGATTGGACGGGGAACAGGCTCGTCATGCTCTGGTCCTGTATTTCATTTAAATTGGTTGACTTAAGCAGTAAACACATCCCCTCTTTCTGATTTCAGAGCAGACAAACCCGCGATACTTCATCAATCCTCGATGGTATCTCCGGACAGTCACTTGTAAATTGTAAGCAGTGCCATCAATCAGACGGAGCGGCCTGTGATTCCCAGTAATGCGTTTCTATTAAACAGCCACCAGAGAACATCCGGGAAGCGTGCCTTAAGCTTCAGATCCCGGACAATCGATAGATGAAGCTCATATGTTTTCCATTCTGCATTAAACAGGTGCATTAAGGCTTCTTCAGAGCCAGAACATGGATGCCGAAGGAGGCCTTGTGATCCGTAAACCTTTTAAACATCAAAGCCCGCTTTGATCCATTAAGACGTTATAATGCACAGCGTTACTCCACAGGCAGAATCTCTGAATAAACACACACATGCACAGGGATGAAGACACGTCTGCCATCTATACAAACTCAAATTCACATTTTGCGTTGACGTGTTTATGGCTGCTTTTATTTTCACTATTTATGATGAACAGCCAGGACTGCATCACTGAGGTAAAAGCCCTCGAAGGACTGCTAAGGCGTGTTCTGCGAGAGAGGAGAAATGCATGATGTCAAAATTAATGAATAAATGACAAGTCCACACTGAACAGTTCTATAAAAAACAGAGGCATTAAACTGCAGTGACTACAGTATCACGCTGGTGTGTGTGTGTGTGTGTGTGTGCGCGTGTGCGTGTGTGTGCGTGCGTGCATGCATACTGCTAGTAGATGCTAGTAGTTTTATGCTAGTGTTGTTTATTAGAAAATATACTGATGACCAACACAAAAGTTTTAACACATATGTGCATGCATGTGTATATTTGTGTACATGTGTAAATGTGTCTTCTACAATTACATAATTTCATTTTGACTTCATCATGAACATGTGCCCTTTGCCTGCAGGGGGACTCTGGGCTTTTTTTAAGGGACGCAGAGAAACTTCTCCCTGCCCAGCAACTGCAACGCATTAGAACCCGCTGCGCTCACCTGTGCACGTTTCACCTGTGCGTGTTTAACCTGTGCGCGTTTCACCTGTGTGCTAATGAACGTGACCGTGCTGCTCAGCAGGGCTCGGTGCTGAGGCATGTTCCTTCCTCCAGCCCGCAGCGTGATCTTCCAGCAAAGCTTCTGCTGCCCGTGGAATACGGACTACAGGCTCTCCACCGGGCCCGACAATAATAACACCGACTTATCTCTGAAAACATCACAAATCCAGGGTCTTTTACCCCTGTCAACAGGCAGTTTAAAGGCCCAGAGCAGAGCGCACAGAGGAGGAGAGCGGAGAGGCGGAGAGGCGGAGCAGAGCTGCTGGAGGAGCAGAGCTGCTGGAGGAGCAGGGCTGCTGGAGGAGCAGAGCTGCTGGAGGAGCAGAGCTGCTGGTGGAGCAGAGCTGCTGGGGGAGCAGAGCTGCTGGGGGAGAGTATTTGTGAGGTCGCTCAGAGGAGCCTTCTGTCCTGTCAGCAGCCAGCCTGTACAGGAGCAGAGCTTATTATACACTCATTCAGTCCTAAAGGTGGAACAGAATGTCCTGATGGACTCCTCTACTGCAGTGATAACCAGCCCTGCTCCTGGAGATCTACCGTCCTGTAGGTTTTCACTCCAACCCTAATGAAGTACAACTCATTCAACAGCTAGAGCAGGGCTGCCCAACCCTGTTCCTGGAGATCTACCGTCCTGTAGGTTTTCACTCCAACCCTAATGAAGTACAACTCATTCAACAGCTAGAGCAGGGCTGCCCAACCCTGTTCCTGGAGATCTACCGTCCTGTAGGTTTTCACTCCAACCCTAATGAAGTACAACTCATTCAACAGCTAGAGCAGGGCTGCCCAACCCTGTTCCTGGAGATCTACCGTCCTGTAGGTTTTCACTCCAACCCTAATGAAGCACAACTCATTCACCACCTAGAGCATGGCTGCCCAACCCTGCTCCTGGAGATCGTTGCTCGAGCCCCCACTTTCACCCAGGAGATCGCCAGCGATAAGCCCTCCTCCAACGCATGCAACGTCAGGCCTGCTGTGGATTCTGAACCACGATTGGCTAAAAACTAAGGCGCCCAGTGAAGAGAACCAATCAGACTCACACAGCTCCTCCAAGAAGGCATCACATTCTGCAGTGGATTTCCCACACGCTAATTCATGTGCTACAACACAGACAGGATCAGTCTGTGTACCTTAGTCCAGGCGAAAGGGGCAACCTGTAGCGTACATGCTAACCTCATTCTGGGCTTGTGCAGTTCATGATGCTGTTGTGTGGCCCGCGCTAACTGCGCTTCCTGGCCAGGGCTTCCTTTAAAAAGAGGTTTTTACCTCAATGGGACACAGATATATTCAGGACAGGTTAAACATAATCAGATTCTTCGGTGGACACTGAGTCATTTTGGATTTCAGCATCTGCTGAATGGATAAATGTAAAAATCCATCGTAAGGTTTTGCTCTCAAACATGTCATTATAAACAAATCAATTACTCACAGCATAAAATGAGTGCTTTACTGTATTCGTTTTGTTTTGGCTTTTTTAAAAAGTTTGTTTATGTTGTTTTTTTCCCCCCAAATGAGAAATCTTTCTTTTCCAGTGCTGTCAATCCAAAAGTGTGTGTGTTTTTGCCAAAGGCAGTTTCTAAGCTCCATTAATTCCCTTTTCTCTCCAGCAGAAAGGGGCTCCTGTTCGTGTTCCTGCAAAACAATTTACGGTTTTGCGAGGCCTGGGAAACTTCCTCTCCAATGAGGAAAAGCACGGATCTGTACCTGCGAAACGCACCTGTTTACGCCTTTCAACCCGAATTCAGCTTCACCAGCCTTCAGGGGCACATCCGACCCAGGCGAAGCTGCCCGCTACACCCCACTTTACATTCATCTATTCCTGTGTCAGGGACAATGAACACTTTTAAAAATATAAATGTCACCTCCTGCTCCATAAAGTATCAAAGCTTTTTAACACGTTATTAGCGTGTAATTAACTGTGAGGTGCCTTACATGGTGTAGAGCAGGGGTCTCAAACTCCAGGCCTGGGGGGCCACAGTCTCGGCCCGTTTTTGGGATTTCTTTTCAGTGAGCAGCCAGTGTTGTCCTTGGGGTGTCGGAGTCTGAGTCAAACACATCTTTGTGACTCTTTAATATTTGGCGCCAGTGGAAATATGAAAACACCCTCAGGGAGGCAAACTGTCTGGGGCCAAAACGGTTCACCCCGGAGCTGTATCTGATAGTGGCATTATTGCACATTTGGATTGTACTGAATGCAAAAACAAGAAAAATAAATACAATAAAACAAAAAACAATAGCTGAAAAATAGGTCTTAGGGCTGAACAGCCAGACAGTGCATTATAAAAGAACTTGAATAGTTCCAAGTAATGGGGCCTCTCTATTGCTATTATGGGTACATAAGATAGATAACGACTTTACCTAATCGCCATTATTGAAATATTGACAGTACTGAGATATCAGCAATATACAGAAATATTAGCATCAGAAATGTGTTTAAAGTTTCCCACAGGGAAATGCATAAGTGGCTGATATGTCCCATTAAAGAGAGATTCACTCACAATGACTGGAACGTTAACTGGAAAAAATGTTTCATCCTGTAGTTTTCAGTCTGACAGCTTTGAGCACTTAATCAAACAATGCGTAAATTGATAAACCCTTATATTCTCCATGTTTCCATGTTTCTCCTGTTTCCATTTAAACAGCAGTTTTACCATCAATTATAAATTTATAGTTCTTAATGAAAATGACATCGGTTTGGGTCACGAAAGCATGTACTGATATCTTTTGGGCATCGCTAAAAAAGGTCTGGTGCACCTCTGATGTAAATTAAATGACATCTTCCCAGTAAAAGCAGCTATTTCAATGTGTGCACAATAATTCATTGCTTTGTAGGTAATGGGGGGGATGAGCCTAACACACAGGCCAGGTAACATATCACACCAGGAGACAAACACTCACGCACTCTAACTGTGGCCAGGGTTTCTCCATTCCTGTGATCTATTCTCAGTGCTCAATCACAAAAGAAGGTTACTTGCGTTTTATAAATTCAGAGCGAGTGGGCAAAGTGATCACCTGGCACTGACTGATCTCTTTCACAGAGTCTCTGCAAACACGATCTCTTTCACAGAGTCTCTGCAAACACGATCTCTTTCACAGAGTCTCTGCAAACACGATCTCTTTCACAGAGTCTCTGCAAACATGATCTCTTTCACAGAGTCTCTGCAAACACGATCTCTTTCACAGAGTCTCTGCAAACATGATCTCTTTCACAGTCTCTGCAAACATGATCTCTTTCCTCAGAAAGTTAAGACTCCGCTCGCCAAGACAAGGAAAGTTAAGACTTGGAGAGAGAAGGAGAGAGAGAGAGAAGGAGAGAGAGAGAGAGAGAGGGAGAGAGAGACAGGCCCATTTCTCCGCTCCCTGGCATGGTGCTTGGCATTTTCCCCTCCGTCTCCAGTGAGACAGCAGGGCAGGAAAGGTAAATAGTTTATATTTGCCCTTTAAGAAAAGTTTGTCATTTATTGAGCACAATCTTTTCATTCACTGAAAAGAGGAGAAAAATCCATAAAGGGCTCTAAAGCATTAAAATGTGAAAATGCATATTTTAATATTTCAGCAGGTAGTGAAGACTGGGACAGCGTACCAGAGCACGGCTTTTACTCTCACACCCCCCCACCCCACCCACTGCACACAGCCACAGTACATTTATAAAATTATGCCCAAATAAAACCACAATAACAACCAATCATTTTGCACAAAAACAAGGGAAGTGAATGCCAAAGTCCAGGATTTTACAGAATCAAGCGAACAGCAAGAAATTATTTATGCATCGCGGTAATTGCCACATAACCATTAAAGCAATTACCAGAAGATATTCATAAAATCGTGAAATGCAGTAAATAGCGCTTGTGTTCTTATCGCCTCTCTGCAACAAGAACGAACGCCAAGCTGCAGAGCCGGCTGGAGCGAGCCCTGTGAGTGAGGTTAGCGGCCAATCGCAGCGAGCCAGACAGAAAGCTAAGCTGCTGACATCATTTCAGATAGCATCTGCTCGGGAAGCCAGGTGGAATAACCCATCACAAGACTGCACTGCAGCACGTGATGGTCACGGTCAGGTAGAAAACTCAAACCATACCAGAGCCGACCGATACGCCACGAGCCGGGCATTCAGAAACACGGTCCCAGTTACCATGGAAACACAGGTGAAAGAGGACTTGGAGAACAGGTGCAACACCTGGAGACCCTGCACTATTCCCCTGTTCGTATCATTTTCGCTGACTTCAGTTTCTCCGAGTCCTTTTCTACATGCTAAAATAGAGCAGTTTGCACGTACGGTATTTGTTTTCAGCAACACTCTCCATGAGAGGGTGATTCAGTCGGTATGCTTTGCGGTTTCTCCTCAACTTCAGCAAATATTTATTCCCAGGGAACGCAGAAAAATTCCCAAGGAACAAGAACTGAAATAAAAACAAACAAAAAGTTACTTTTTAATTTTATCAGTCTAAGTAAAAAGACAAAATTTAAATTAAGACTACTGATAAGAGAAAATTGCATCAGCTAGAAAGTTTATCAAGAGTATCATCAAAAAAATAACTTTGTCTTTTTTAATTAATAAGTCTGCCATTTAATAACTGCTCTGGAATTCCACAGGTAAAACTTCAATTAAAAGCGTTCTGAAAGTGACAGGTCGCCTGTCAGCTCAAAGACTCTCAGGACCACTCAGGTAAATCTTCCTCATCCTTCAGACGGATTTTTCATTAATACACTCAGAACCAGGCTGAACAGAGGAGGCGAGACCAAAACAAACAGGTGACTAATTCTGCTGAGCACTTTTAAAAGCCATTATACTGAAATGGCCTGCATTTAATAATAAATCACATTAACTTAAATATGCAAACTTCACCTTTAAAGCACGGACTATTTAAAGGGTAGAAATGCATCACAATTGCAAGATATTTCCACAATGTATTTAATATATACACCCAATTTACCTAGCTGCACTATGAGTTTCACCTTCGTTTGAACCGTGTTGCGTTATCTATTAGAAAATGAAAATAGAAAACCAACATTATGATTTCAATAATGCCAGCATATTTATTACAGGCTTCCGACTGTGTGAAAGGTTAATGGTTCTAAAGCTCCTGTTTTAAAGCACAGAGGTCCTTATCTTTAAACCAACAGAACCAGCATAAATAAAACCCCCGTGGGTCCAGCTGCCTACACGACACTGAATCCTGCTGGACTAATATAAATGCCTGCGAAGCCTTTAAATTATATTCTGCAGGGTGTTTACAAATTAGAGCCCAGATATTGACTGGGAAAGAGCGAGGCTCAGAATGAATAAAGCGAACGCTGGAAAAGAGGCGACTGTTTAATCACCAGAGATTAAAAAAATAAGATTAGCTGGGGAAAAAAAAAACAAAACCAAAACAAAACAAAACACAAGAAACAAAATGCCGCGTTCAAACATGCAGGTAAAAAGCTGAATAAGCTCAGTTTAAATAAAAGGCATACCGCACACAGTGTTCAACACTTTCTCCGTGTTTTTAAAAAATAACCCAAACAGCGCTAATTAAAATTAAGAATAGGGGGAATGATCCGGCCCATCGGTTGCTGACACCCTTGCAGGCGATAGCGGGGAGAGACTAATTGGTCTGTCCCTGCATGCAAAGGTGTGATCGGACCGAACAAGAAAGGGAAGCACTTAAAAACCAAGGAATTAAATTTAATTTCCCTAAAAAAAAAATTTTTTTTAAAGGAATTAAGCAGCGAGTGCAAAAAATCACATTGAATTCTGCTGTCCAGTGGGTGTCAAACCTCTCTCAAGCTCTCTCCAGTATTTAATATCCTCCCGTTCCCTGCAGCTCAGGGATGACTCCACTCACGGCTCAGAGGTAGCGTCTAACTGACAGAAAACCCGCAGACAGACTACAGCACTGCACTGCAGTGGGTTCAGGCATCCCGCTTCTACAGTGCAACATAAGAGTCAGGTACTGTTTTTAGCACAGAGTAAAATGAACACACAGAGATTAGCACAAACCCATACAGAACAGGGCCATGCCCCTGTCACCAGCTGAAGAGATTAGCATTAATACAAAATACAGCCCCAGCTCTGACCACTGCCCTGTTGGGTGGGGTTAATTCTGCTGGAACCCTTCAGGGTGTATCTACTTTAAATTCGCCTAACACACGGCAGGTGCTCACACGTTATTGGCTGCTGTCAGTGAGAGACACGACTCTCATCCAATCGGTGGCCGCGACCCCCGGTAGTACTGCTGGGTGTGAAATTATCACTGGTTGCCAGATGACTGCCTGTGCATCAACTGTAATGCTCCTTACATGTAGCATAAAGATAACTAGATAAGCCACAACTGGCAATCCCAAACTGGATACAAAAAAAAAAAAAAAAAAACGGAAAAAAAACATTTATATTTATATATACATATATATATGAGGTATATATGAGAGAGAGAGAGGGGAGAGAGAGAGAATGGAACTTGAATTGAGGGGATCCACTTTCCTGTGTGTCTGTAAGCACCTTGAATTTTTCACCTGAAACAATACTTCAGACGGAGGAAGACTCTGAGCTTCAGACGGAGGAAGACTAAGCATCCGAGGCCTGTTTCAAACGCACTCGTTCTCTTTAATCTCCCAGTCAACGACTCGGCGTCCATTTCCCTTTCACTTTCAATATCCTCTCCTTCTCCCCCTGGAGAGCAGAGCCTCGTTATAAATTGTATTGCTGGTCTGTAAATCCTCTTAGCGAGCAACAATCCCCTTTCTTTTAAAATAAAACCATTTGCACTTCTGTTAACAGGCCTGAAGGCCAAATACCACAGACTGAGAACACAAGATGGAGGCGAACTTTCTGTGGCCAAACGGCCAAATCCGCACTTAAGTGAGTACGACTACTACTGTACACAGTCACACACTTAGTGGTAAATCATCATTTAACAGAGAATGTGTTGACCTACTGGAATAAAGTATATACACATAGTGTTAGAGGTGAGCTAACACTGAGCATTTTAACAACTACAACTTCTACAGCTGAACGTCAGATGTGCAAGAAAAAAATCACCAAACTAGCACATGTAACTGGCCTGGGAAAGAGAGAGACAGGGACAGAGAGAAAGAGAGAGAGAGAGAGAGGCTCAATCGCTGCTCCACTGCAGCACACACTCCACACCGCCACAGCGGGGTTATGTACTTAAGTTACCCTGTATTTAGTTTATTAACCTTTATTTAAGCAGGCGAAATTAGACTCTTGAGCGGACAGACCCAGCACAACCCCGTCCGCTGCAGAAAGCTTTTCCAATCTGCGCTGCCTGCTCCAGAGCCCGCTAGCTCACTCAACACCCTGATTCCCTCAGACGGCTCGGGGCCTGGTTCTCATAGCGACAGCAGCGGGTTTCTGGGTAAAACGGCGTGCGCGTGGAGGCCGGCGTTTTCACGGCGGACGGGGGGCTGCAGGGGCAGACAGACTCCATTAGGCCCATTAGGCAAACCCTCGTATCCACGACGATTTGCATGGCAGGAGAACAGGAGTGCATTCAGGCCGTTAGCATTCGGCAGACAGGAACAGCAGCGACAGAGCTGCAGAGCAGCGACAGAGCCGCAGAGCAGCGACAGAGCCGCAGAGCAGCGACAGAGACGCAGAGCAGCGACAGAGCCGCAGAGCAGCGACAGAGCAGCGACAGAGCCGCAGAGCAGCGGCAGAGACGCAGAGCAGCGACAGAGACGCAGAGCAGCGACAGAGACGCAGAGCAGCGACAGAGACGCAGAGCAGCGACAGAGCGACAGAGCAGCGACAGAGCTGCAGAGCAGCGACAGAGCTGCAGAGCAGCGACAGAGCTGCAGAGCAGCGACAGAGCTGCAGAGCAGCGACAGAGCTGCAGAGCAGCGTGCCCAGACCAGCGCATACGGACGCAAACGTCATTACAGCGAGTCACCTGCACTCCCCTGAAACCAAAGCCCAAATCCTGAATGCATACAGCTCACACACGCCCTCCTGGGAGGTCAACGCCACGGATCGAATTACTCCACAACCTTCACTTCCAAAATGTTAATAACCGCAGAGTCCTCAACACTATAGATCAAATTATTATTCCGACTGTTATTACCAACCAAGACATTTTTCTTTCACTGCGAGATGAATTTTTAACTTTTTTCATTAATAATACAAGTCCGTACTGGAAACCTGATTTCCAATACAGAATTTCTGACCGGGAATTGCATTAGCTAAAGTTATTTCAAATATGGATTCATTTGCTTTGAAAGCTTGTATTGAACTGTTGTACAGTGTAATGGATATGACCTCCAATAACTACACCTGCATCTTCACCCATACATACACATACACCTACACACACATACACCTATACGTACACTCCCACCTACACCTACATCACCTGTACGTACAACTGGACCGCCATCCACAACTACACCTGACACCAACTCGTTGACCTGATTTCGACGTGTGTCCCAAATTCGCTTCATTTTTAGACAGTTGCCTAGTTACTGCTCCCTCAGGAGACAGTGGTCTTCATTTTATTTATATTACCTTGATTTAATCAGGTAGGGCAACTGAGAACACAATTCTCCTTTGCCATGACAACCTGGGGAATATAAGTGAGAGGGGAGTGCAAAGTTAAATGCAGCGGGATATTGTGGCCAGATGTAGGACTGCAATTATATAACAGGCACAGGTAGGTGGCACAGGCAGCATGAATTTGTACTTTAATGTGACGCATGCAGGAAGTGAACTTTAATTAATGCGACGGCTGTGCAGGAAGTCACTTTAATGCCTCACTGCGCTGCAGCTGCAAAAGGAACGGTGTGAAAGCGAGCAGAAGCACATCCTTCAGGGAAGTGATGGAGCGAAAACATGTATTAAAAAAAACTTCAAAAAATAAAAACAAAAACTCAATTAATTCTGTCCATATGGGAATAGAGCAACAACAACAAAAAACGTTACACTTACAAACAGCCAAGAGTGAGCACCTGAGCCCCGTCCAAGCCTGACGGAAACTGCCAGAATCTGGCCTGGATTCAGCGTTAAACCTTCACAAAACTTTCACTCCTAATCAAACACAAGTGTTCTGTTTCTTCTTCACAAATACAGCTTGGCAAGATCAGCTATCATACCAAGAAAGGGAAGTTGGAGAAACTTACCCCCCTGCCCCTGACCCCACCTCCAATTCTCACACACCCCCTTCCCTCCACCCCCCAGACACACCCCCACCACCCCCACTCCCATTCCACCCTCCTCCACCCTCGTATCCGCCTGTCTGTCCTCCATTCTAGCCCCCCACCTGCCTGTGCGTGCGGGCTACCTGTACAAGCTGTCAGCCCACCTTGCAGGTTCCCTCTCCAGAATCCCCCCCCCCCGACAGGATCCCCCCACCGCCCCAGCAGGATCCCCCCCCCCAAAGATTAGACTGGAGCTGCTCCCGCCAGCAGCCGAGCAGCGAGCGGCAGACAGTTCATTTTGCACGGGCTTAATGGAGCGCGTGCTCCCCCAGTTTAATACCGGCCCCGTCAGGGTATCTAAGCAGGAGGAGCCTGAGCTGCCAGCGCTGACAGGCGGCGCTGAGTTATTTGTCGCGCGAGCCCAGATAAGGGCCCGCAGGAGTGGCGGGCGGCGGCCGCGCCGGCAGGCTCGGCAGCCCCGTCCTCTCCAGCGGAAATGTCACGCGAATTATAATGCAAAGCTAACCTTTGTCACCGAGATTATTGCGCTGATGCATCGGCTTGTCATACAGTACCGAAGCGGTTTCATAACAACCGTTTCCCTGGCGGTACACAAAGTCGAATTCCGCTACGGAGAGACAGATCTGAGCGGGAGGAATGAGGGGGGCGGGGGACGGGGGGACGGGTGGGCGGGGGGGGGGGGGAACAGCCTTTGTTGGGGGGCGTTCATGCGGAGGAGCCTCTCAGATGGTGTCGGTGACACTTGCGTTTCCGTTGGGTCTGTCTGCTGATTAACCCCCTGGCCCTCTCTCCCCTCTGCGCTCCGACTCGGATATTTCTGAGAATCTGATAAATGTTACGTTTCGCACCGTTCCTGCTGCATTCTGTGTGTGGAGAAAGCGCTTTATGTACAACTGAGGCTTATGCTTAGTGCTTGTTTATAGTTGAATGACATTTTAAAAACTGACAAGTCTACTTGTGGACATAATTAAAGATGCAAAGCCTTGTACAAAATTACCCATCAATCTTTTGGGTTTCCTTTTCCAAATCAGCCAGGTGACAAAAAGACAATTTCTTATGGTAGGTCACATGACTCTGGGTGGTGAGCCTGTAGTCTAAAAATTCCAGGTGTATCCCATGACAGCAGTTGATGTGAAGTGCAGCAGTGATGAAGTCTCATTGTGGTTGTCCGTGTAGTGATTGAGGAGCCCCACAATTAAATACCACTGCTCCACCACCAGGTGGCAAAAGACAGAACAGTTGGGAGGAGCCACCATGGTGGTCACAGCCCTTGTGCAAGCACAGCCAGCCTTTCTCCACCCGGCTGCTGGACGGGGCTGTTTTTAGGGAGGCAGGGGTCTCACAGGGAGGGTCCTGGGACGTCGTGAGGCACGAAGGCCACAGCGGCACCTCCTCCCTGAACACCCCGCACCCAAAACCTCTAAAGAGCCTGGCTGCCCGTCCCCCCGGCAACGCGCCGACGGTGCTGCAGCCGCCCAATCAGACGGAGGGAAAACGCAGCGCCCGAGACCCCTGGAGAGCCTTCACAGGGAAACGTACCTGCATGACTGCTCTAAAAATACAGCCATTCACAGCCCGAGCCGGGGAATATAAATTAGACTGTAATTTGATGACTATATTACAGCTTTTCTTCCTGACGATACTAACCTCTCTCTCCCTCTCTACACACACAGAAATATATATATATTTGGACAATTTTACATAATCTTCAAGTAAGTCATCGTATTTTAGTATCTGGTCGCAAATCCACTGCATTTGATGACTTCCTGATGTCTGTGACCCATAATCACCAGACGCTGGGTAACTTAGCAATGCTCTGCCAGGCCTGTGCTGCAGACATCTTCAGATACTGATTGTTTCAGGGGCATTTTGTCTTCAGTTTTGTCTTCAGAAAGTGAAACACGTTCATGTTCATTCGAATTCAGGTCAGGTTATTGCCTTACAAGGAAGTTACAGCCAAGAACACTTTCTGGCTTTGAAATACTCCTTGCTTGCTTTAGGAGTATGTTTGGGGTCAGTGTTCTGCTGCAAGGTGAAGCGCCGTCCAATGAGTTTTGAGGCATTTGATGTGATCCAAGCAGATAAAATGTAAACGGTAATCTGTGAACTTCAGAACTCATCCTGCTGCTGCCATCTGCAGTCATAACATCAAAAATGTGAGCCAGTCCCACTGGCAGCCACACCTGTCCGAGCCATTACACTACCTCCGTGTCTCACAGATGAGCGGGGGGTGCTTTGGATCGCGAGTATTTCTCTACACTCTCCTCTTCCCATCAATTTCTTACAGATTAGTACCAATCTCATTTGTCCAGATGACATCGTTCCAGCACTGTGCTCTCTTTTTGGTTTTTTAGCAAAAAAGGTCAGTATTTTGCGATGAACCCTCTGATGTCTTGCTGAAGCCTTCTCTTTATGGCAGTCTTTGACACAGTCTAGGCCTGCATCCAGGAGAGCGCTCTTGATCTGTTCGACCGTTAGAAAGGGGATTTTTCTCCACAGTTGAAAGCATCATTCGGTCACTCACTACAGTGGTCTTCCAGATTATTTGCTGCAGCTGAGCTCACCAGTGCGTTCGTGCTTCTTAACAATGTACCAAACTGTAGCCTTCAGAACAACCAATGTTTTGGTTATGGTAGAAAAATTTGAATGAACTGATCAGTAACATAAGATGTCCTGCTTTACTGGCATCGACACTTCTGCGGTCCTCGTGTTGAGAGACAACAGCAAGAGTCCAAATGCTAATTCCACACCTAGAATCAACTCCAGACCTTTTGTTGGCACAAATTTATGATGCAACCATACACAGTTGCCCAGGAACCAGCACAGCAGCCTACTCACTTTAGGGCACTATGTATAAAAAGGGCTGTAATTCCTACACAGATCGCCCCACGTGGATGTAAATATCCTCAAATTAAAGCGGACAGTCTAAAGCTGCACTTTAACCTCTTATTGGCTTCACTGATTTCATGGTTTCATTTCAAACTCAATATGCTGGAGTTCTGAGCCAAAACAACAGAAACTGTGTCACTGACCCAATAACTTTTGCATTTAAATACATGCCAGGCCTGCTGAATCAAGAATAAATGAGCCTGAAGGTCTCCAGCCATTTAAAAATGTGCTTAAAGCTTGTTTTCATATTAGCCTGCGGTTTTAAATGTCCTTGCCTGGTCAGAGACTCCCAGTGGCCCGAAACCTCATTGACACCACAATGAAAATTAAAAGGTCTGCGTCCTGGGCATTTCAGCCATTAACTAGACTCAGTCATCAGGCTCGTAACCGTACGGTGTCACGAGAGAGAAGAGAACAGACTCCCTGATGTGAGAAAGGTCCACCTGACTTCTGGGGAAGAACTTTGCCAACGGAACAGTGGGGAGCCGCTGCTCCTGATGAACGCTTATCCAGCGCACATCGCGCTCCACTAGGGGGCAGAAGCTCAAACCCGCACAGCTGCTGATCCACAGTGGAACACCGGCTAAAGCTCGCCAGGACCAATCGGATTGCGGGAAACTAAATCTCACACACCGTAACATCCCTTTAACTTCCCCTGGAGTTGCCCTGGCCACATGCAGCAGAGAGAGCAGGCCCTGAGGCAGGTCCAGCCCCTAACTCAGGGAGATTAAGGACTGCTCTTCTCCTCTTTCTGGACCGCTCTGTACACAGCCTTCCTCCTTTCACATCTAAGGTTGCCATGGCGTTTGCAAGCACCTACTGTAAGTTCCAGAAGCTTCCACTAAGGGCAGGACCAGAGAAACCTGATGCGGGACTATGTTCACAGGCCTGAGGAGGCTCTGCGTGGCCGCAGGCGGTAGAGGAGCTCACCGAAAACCTCCAAAGCCCGGACCCGGCAGGTCGTGAGCCAAGCGGGACGGGGAATCCGAAACGCACCTGGGCTCCAGCCAGGATGGGACGGGTTCGAGTCAGCCACAGCACCTGGGCTCCAGCCAGGATGGGACGGGTTCGAGTCAGCCACAGCACCTGGGCTCCAGCCAGGATGGGACGGGTTCGAGTCAGCCACAGTTCTGCATAGTACTGCTCCGCTAGTTTCCCTTCAAGCAGACAGCTGTTGTGGGTGTGAGATACAATATATATATAATATTTTAATGGGCACTAAATGTGCAAATAAACCTGACTATTTATTTTTTTTTATTTTTTTTTTAAATGTCAAACATAGTTTTGCAATTATTCTGAATATATTTCATACTTCAGTGAAATTCCAGCTGCATACACACTTTCATTAACTTTTCTAAAAATACTGATACACTGCATGCGTCTGTACACACACACACACACACAATGGACATAATTGCCTGATATTTTTAAAAACCATCAAAAAATGACATTTGTTTCCATGGAAACTCTTGGGAAAAGATCCAAGTAAACAGTAGCTATGGAGATGCAGAATGCAAAGGTGTGACAGACTGTATGGCACAGAACTTCATGTTCCCAGATCCCCATATTTTTATAACAAATACATTTCATTCCATTTGCCAATATATAAATATTCTGACTATCACAAAGAATCTTTTAACAGTTAACAGTTCTGTCCACTGTCAAACACATTAACCTCATTTTGAATGTAGCCTAGAAACATACAGCCAGCCAAGAGAAACACAGCTCAAACAGAGAAACACGGCCCAAACACAGAGAAACACACAGCCCACAAAGAGAAACACAGCTCACAGAGAAACACACAGGCCAAACACAGAGAAACACACAGCCCACAAAGAGAAACACAGCTCAAACAGAAACACACAGGCCAAACACAGAGAAACACAGCTCAAACAGAGAAACACAGCTCAAACACAGAGAAACACACAGCTCAAACAAAGAGAAACACAGCTTACAGAGAAACACACAGCTCAAACAGAAACACACAAACCAAACACAGAAAAACACAGCTCACAGAGAAACACACAGCCCAAACACAGAGAAACACACAGCCCAAACACAGAAAAACACAGCTCAAACACAGAGAAACACATAGCCCAAACACAGAGAAACACACAAACCAAACACACAGCCCAAACAGAGAAACACAGCCCAAACACAGCTCAAACACAGAGAAAAACACAGCTCAAACACAGAGAAATAGCCTCTCACACACAAGGCACGTTCAAAAGGCTGAAGGTTCGAGGACGGGGTAAACACAAACTTTTATCTTCTTTGCGGCAACTTTTCTTTTCCACAGGCGCACACACTAATCCAGCTCCGGTGACCTGGACACACGCCGACCTACGCAAGCATCTGAAATATATTTTGGGGATTTTAAACATCCACTGAACGGTGAACTGCACTGCTTACAAGCCAGAGAACGAAAGCTCGTCTGCGTTTGCAAAACCAAAGAGCGCTGTTTTTAGTGGAGACAGGGACACGCTGTGTTTCATGGTAACATCAGCGAAGTATTTAATGGGTACTGTGCCTGCCGCTAATGGATGGCTGCTCATTTGGTCTTCAGTCTAAAAGGCCACGAAGACATTAGAGAGCAGGTCGAGTTGTCACAAACACACCCGCAAAAACAGACAAATGTGTTATATTGATATTTGCAGCACCCAGCGCCCAGACAGCCACAGAAGGCTCTATATTAAAACACAGAGCAGGAAAGTGCCTTCAATGGCAGCCTAACAGCACAAGACCAGGTCAGGGGAATGTGAGCAGGTATGAAAGTGCAGCACACGTGACAGACCATAGCCACGGCAACGGGTGGGCAGCTGCTCCCGTACCTGCAGCTCGGTCCCCTGCAGTCTGCAGTATGGCCTACCAAGGGCTCAAAATGTCACCTACCTGCTCAGTATGGTCTACCAAGTGTTCAAAATGTAATCTTCCTGCTCAGTATGGTCTACCAAGCGCTCAAAATGTAACCTACCTACTCAGTATGGTCTACCAAGTGTTCAAAATGTAATCTTCCTGCTCAGTATGGTCTACCAAGCGCTCAAAATGTAACCTACCTGCTCAGTATGGCCTACCAAGTGCTCAAAATGTAACCAACCCACTCAGTATGGTCTACCAAGTGTTCAAAATGTAATCTTCCTGCTCAGTATGGTCTACCAAGCGCTCAAAATGTAACCTACCTGCTCAGTATGGCCTACCAAGTGCTCAAAATGTAACCAACCCACTCAGTATGGTCTACCAAGTGCTCAAAATGTAACCTACCTACTCAGTATGGTCTACCAAGTGTTCAAAATGTAACCTACCCACTCAGTATGGTCTACCAAGTGCTCAAAATGTAACCTACCCACTCAGTATGGCCTACCAAGCGCTCAAAATGTAACCTTCCTACTCAGTATGGCCTACCAAGTGCTCAAAATGTAACCTACCTACTCAGTATGGCCTACCAAGTGCTCAAAATGTAACCTACCCACTCAGTATGGCCTACCAAGTGCTCAAAATGTAACCTACCTACTCAGTATGGTCTACCAAGTGCTCAAAATGTAACCTACCTGCTCAGTATGGCCTACCAAGTGCTCAAAATGTAACCTACCTACTCAGTATGGCCTACCAAGCGCTCAAAATGTAACCTACCTACTCAGTATGGCCTACCAAGTGCTCAAAATGTAACCTACCTACTCAATATGGTCTACCAAGTGCTCAAAATGCAACCTACCTGCTCAGTATGGTCTACCAAGTGCTCAAAATGTAACCTACCCACTCAGTATGGCCTACTGAGGGCTCAAAATGCAACCTACCTGCTCAGTATGGTCTACCAAGTGCTCAAAATGTAACCTACCCACTCAGTATGGCCTACTGAGGGCTCAAAATGCAACCTACCTGCTCAGTATGGTCTACCAAGTGCTCAAAATGCAACCTACCCACTCAGTATGGCCTACCGAGCGCTCAAAATGCAACCTACCTACTCAGTATGGTCTACTGAGGGCTCAAAATGTAACCTACCTACTCAGTATGGCCTACCAAGCGCTCAAAATGTAACCTTCCTACTCAGTATGGTCTACTGAGGGCTCAAAAACTGATTGATTTATCAATGAGGGATGATGAATTAATGGACTGATTACATAACAGACTTTCCTTTTCACACAGAGAATATTAATCCCGTTAATACTGTTGATGTGCTGAATTTGACATCTTATATTTTATAACCAACATTTTAGAAGACACAGTAGTGTGCACTACTTCCAGGTTCAGAGATGTTTGGTTGGCCGGTCCGTTCCTAATGTTGAGGTTCTAGTGCAACAGTAACCAACCGCTCTGATGTTTTTGTGCCAGTATCTCTTCTAGTGTAAAAAATCACCAAGATTGGAATGACATCAGCAGTTATCATGCCAAGTGCATCTCACAGTTATCTTGGCTAGCCACACACTGGCTAATACTGGCTATATTTTTATTTCTAAGAAAGTTACAAGTACAAATGTTGAATGAAAGCAGGCTGTGATATTTTTAGTAAAACTTTAAATATAGAGAAGTCATTATGCAATAATGCTCCAACCACGAGTAAAATATATCTCCTTATTTATTACATGGTCATAATGTAATAATGGATATAAAAGATTTTTTTTCATATTTCTAAAAAATAAACTACGTAATAATAGTGCTTTTCCAATGTGTTTTATAAACACATTCAAATCATTCATTTCATGGTGTCTGTCTTCATTTGTAATGCTAAATATACATGACCATTTACTAGAAGTACTGATATGGTGTCCAGTAAGTTTTTTTCTGCAAAGGGAATTTTTTTTTTTTGGCTGGACCGCAACAGCGGGGCCAGCCCTACAAACGCGAATGTCTGTGACTGACTGACTGACAGACTGAGTGACTGAGTGACTGAGTGACTGAGTGACTGAGTGACTGAGTGACTGAGTGACTGAGTGACTGAGTGACTGAGTGACTGACTGACTGACTGACTGACTGACTGACTGACTGACTGACTGAGTGACTGAGTGACTGAGTGAGTGAGTGACTGAGTGACTGACTGAGTGACTAACTGACAGTTACACCATGGGTCGGCCGGATCACGCGTCAGGTCCAGCCATACACTAGGTTTTAACCTGGTCTTGTTTATACGAATTGTTGGAGCAGAAACAGGTCTACTTTGTGAGTCACCAAACAAAACCCCTGACCCTGCACCAGTGAGAGTCCATTATTGCTCATTCTCAGCAAAGGTCAGTAATGTTAAAAAAAAAAAGAAGAAGAAAGAAACTAAAACCAATTCTTACACGTCCTACAGTCAATTCATTATTGTCAGTATTGCAAAGCCAAACACTGATTTTGAAATGGTTAGTCAGATCACATAACTGAAAAGGGGCAGTCACCTCGCAAATGAAAAGAATGATATCTCATACCCTGACATTTGCGATGTTTTCCCACCTTAAAGAACAGCAGCGGTACTGTACTTCGGAGGTTGTGTGGAATAGGGTAATCTGGGTTAAGGCAGGTACGTGCCAGGGCACAGTTAATCCATCCGCTGTGTCCACGTGCCTTCGATTCGTTCTCAGCGCACTGCATTACCCAGGGGGCCGTGCGGAACGGCTGAGTCAGCGCATGTAGAACCACAAGAAGGCTGACTTCAGCATAAAGTCACTGGAAATCTCCTCATCCACAAATTAATATGGTATGACAATGGAGCAAGAGTCCGCTTGCGGGGAAACCTTGAAAAATGTCCAGTATAATCAATAGCAGTTTTACAAATTCAGCCACATCCATCTAACAATGCAGCGGCTATTCAGCAGTACTGGGTGACTAGAGATAGCTGGAGTTAGATGGGGATAGATGGGAATAGATGGGAATAAATGGGGATAGATTGTGATTGATGGGGATAGAGGGAACCAGCTTGGTTCATGAAATGTGTGTTTTGCAAGTCAGGGAAAAGAAATTGCAAGAAGAGCTGCATTTCAGTCCAGTTTTTTTTAAAATAAATTTTGAATGATCTGCAGTACAGGGGCTGAAGGTTGGTGCATGTGGCTGGCCTGGTTGTAAGCAACAATTACGCAATTCAGATAGCATTGACACTAATTTAGTGAATTGTACAAAGGACACCTGCCCCCCTCGCCCAAATTCCTCATTGTCGCAGACTTCAAATTCATGGTTGTAGGCAGGACAGAAAAATGCATCATGGGAAATGTAGTTCTGGTAATGCTGAACACAACGAAAAATGTATTTTCTTTAATTTTGGCCGAAACAATTCTTTATATCCGCAAAAATATATTTAAATAGTCGCACACACGATAATGGCGAGGGACGATGCACCGGAATATTCTCCAAGCGGAATGCACACCTGCCTTCTGAGCACCAGACAGAAGGCTTCAGCGACTGTCTGAGGACAGCACTGGTTCAGACTCCTTAATAAGATCAGCCCAATGCAGCACGCAGGATTACACGTTAACAAAAGTGCAACAACCCGCTTCCCTACGCAGAAAAAAGACAAAAAAAAGAAAAGCGAAAGGAGGAGTCTGCGGCCATTGTCAGGTCCGTCTGAATGGCGGCCAGACCGCGGATCAGAGCCGCTTGTTCTATTCTCCCCGACTCCATTCAGCCTTCACCCCCGACCCGTCAGACAGGAAGGGCCCCCCCGCCAGGTGGCCCGGCCCCGCCATTCAGGGGGCAGCTGGCCCCCGTCCACCGTTGCCGTAGTGAACGCCATGCATCGCTACCGCGCTTTGAACGCGCTAAGCGTCAGAGCCGCCGGGCCGCGGATCCCCGCTTTCTTCCCACCGAGATTCCCCGCGCCAGACGCTCGTCTGAAATTCTCCACGCCCGACGCCCCGGTCTCCCCCTGCTCTCGCACGCCGAGCCCCTCTCAAAGCGAGAGCGCCGAGCCTTCGAGACAGAAGCACCGCTAGCAGAAACGGGGAAGCGTCAGTCAGCAGCGGCTTCAAACGCGCTTCTTCAGCCCTGGCGCCACGCTACACAGCTGCCCTTCACTCGGAAGGTCAGGTAGGTCAACAAGTTTGATTTTGTTTACGTGACGGGCGCCTCTATTTAGGAGTGAAAACGGCTCGACCCTTAAACGAACTCAGCTACTCGGAATGCGAGGCGTTCAAACCAGGTTGTTTTTTTTCGTCTTTTCGCAGAATTGGCCGCTGTATGTTTTTACCCGCTATGTTCAAGTTATTTTCTCAGTACTGTAAAATAAATATAGAAAAAAAAATGTTTTGCTATACCCACAGCTTTCATAGAAGTGTTTTCAACACGAGTCTGCAGGTAAACTAAATGTGGTCAAATTCTAATCTTGGAATATCTACATTATTCGGAATACCTGGGACAGTAGCTTTTACATCTACATTAAAATGCCTATCAAAATCCCTTTTTCTTAAAAAATACGAATCTCCTGTTAGAATTTTTCAACAATACTAGGAAATTGTTTTTTTAAAATTATTATTATTATACCATAAATGCAATTAAATGTTTTTTACCACAAAAAAAATACCGAATCTGGTATTGCATTTTGGTAACAACGGTTTACGGTAAAGAATTCTATGCATAGATTGTATAGATCAGAACTTTTGTGGCTTGGAGGTTCCAGGCTGTCAGTGCTTTGGACACAAGAGGTACAGTTCCTAGTTCAAACTGAAACACCAGATACATCCTTGTGAGATATAGGCTCCCAGGCTGATGGACCATGGCATTAACAAAACAATAACACAGAGCACTCAGAGCAGGAAAATGTTTCAATACATACCGTTCTTGAGTGGTCCTTGTGTACAAGCCATTTTTCCAGCACGCACAAAAAAGCAAAAGTTCAGCTGAGGTGAATCAGGAGGCTGATGGTTCCAGGTTAATGCCGCACTGAGTCCATTCACTGCTCTTCAGATTTGTCATCAATGACGAACATCATTTTTAAGAGTTAAAACATCAAAAGATGCCGAACATGCAAAAGCATTAATACTGCCTATACTGTAATCAAAAAATACCTGAAATATGTGCTTGAAAGGTCAATTAGAATAGAGTAATATAATTAATATTAGCTGAAGGAAAATAGAAAAAATATCCATTACATACAACGATTCTAGTTTAATTTTAAAAGCGTTAATATCGCCACAATTTGTGTCGAAATAAAAAATGTAAAAAACAAAATAAATCAAAGATTCATTACGATTAGATTCAGGTGTTTACAGGTATGGCATCATAACACAAAAACAAAATTAGCCTGATCGATTATCAGCAATGTTGCACCTAAAGCCAGTCAGCCAACTCCTCACCGAAAAAACAGCATTAACCAAAAAATGACTGACCAAAATACCAAAAAATAAATAAATAAATAAACTGGCATCTGCATTAACCAAAATATTTCCCTGAAGCACAGAGTGCGTATTAATGAGTGTTTCCCAGCGCCTGACACGGCGTGTAGCTGACGCAACGCGAGACACGGGACAATGAGAGCCTGGAGCCGCCGCCGCCGCCACTGCCGCCGCCACGCCGACCCGACAGCGCTGCCAGATTTCCAAAATGCCAGCACTCGCTACACGACCGCAACCAGCGCTCCTGCGGCGGGACCGTGCCGACACCCCCGCCGACGAGGCGGCTAGGAGCGCCCCGTTTCGTCACCGACACAACACCCCCCGAGCTAGCGTCCCATATCTCAGCTAAAGTTAGAATCGCTCCGCAAATTTACGCTAGAAAAATAAAATAAAATAAAATAATACACGCGCAACGTTTCTTTAGCATGAGCCACAGCTGCCGGAAGGGCACTCCTGCAGAGCTGGGGGGGGCAAGGGGGGGGGGGGAGGTTAAACCGCAACGAGCGCTCTGCCACGAGCACACCAGCACGCCATTTTCTCGCCACATCCCCGCACCCCCCCCCCCTCTTTTTTCCACCCAAAAAAATCGCTTAACTTCCTGCTCGCCAGAAAGGCGTTTTTCTAAGGACAGGGGAGAAACATTAGGACGCTCGTGACGAAAAGGCCATTGTCTGAAGACTTACCCCGGGGTCAAACAGAAAGGGCCCGAAACCTGCCAAAGACTATCGACCACGTCCGGAGGCACCACCTGCGGACACAGAACAAAAAAAAAAAAAAAAGAAAGACAGTTTGTGACAAAGCTGACGCGGCGGAGTCTCGCAGGACCCAAATCAGTTGTGACATTTTTCATTTATTTGTAAATGGCTCTTTGGCGGCCCCGGCGCTGGGGAGGACAGGCGGGCTCGCGCGGGACGGGCGAGACGCAGGCGAAATGGGGGAGCCCTGACAGCCCCTCTAATGAGATTCCACATTAAAGGCCGCTCGCTCACACGCGCCGGCGCGCCCTTCACTTTCAATCCACCCTCCCGGTCATTCGGAAACCGTTAACCCCCCGAAAAACTGAACTAACCCTTCCCTCGACGGCGTCCCGCTCCCGACGTCTCCCCCGTTACAGGGTTCCATTAAATCAGAGCCCAAACGCCCCCGTGTCCCGGGAACTCTCTGCGAGCGAATTTCATCAGACGTAAAAGGGAAGCGATGTAGGTACTTACAATGTTTAATATAAATTAAAACCCAAATGCATTCTTAATGTTTAAAGCAAAGAGAACCGCAAAGCGATGGAGCTGCTTTAGGCTCGGTTTAGACGGCAAACATCTCACCAACAATGGCGGTGCAGCGCAATTATTTTGAAAGCATAAATCAGGACAGAATGTCCAGTTTCAAAGGCAATCGCTGGGCTTAAATACAGAAGGGAAATAAAGCTTCATATACAATGAAGGACAGACCCACATAGCAGAGTATCCTGTTTAAATACAGTATTTACCCCCCACGCCCCCCAATAAACACACACACCTTCAGCCCAGTTTCTGGGATCTCTCAGGATACTGTCATACAAACCACACCAAATACTTAAGCGTTGTCAATTAAAATATGTATCCAGTTAGAATCTGGATACATTTTTCATTCTCTGGAATAAATAAATTTTGTAGCATTTTTGTGAAAATGAAACCCCTGGGAGATTGGGAGATTCAAAAGCACAACAGGGGGTCAAAACAGCCCTGTCCTCACAAAGCTGTTTAAAGTGAGCGTTCATGAAGTCTGTTTCCAAAGAAAGACGAGCGTAGAGACTGAGCAGCCATGCAAACTGTTCCGTCTGAATGTGATCAAACGCATCCAGCAAGCTGGGGCACAACAAAGGGCATCCAGCGCTGGCTATTTAACGCCAGCATGCACATTTCTGTACGCTGGGCTTCTAAAAAAGTCCATTCAGCTGCTGCTTAATACACATTTCCTCCTGCAGTGCAATATATACTGTGGAACATGTGTTCAAAGCGGCAGTAACATCATTTATCTGTTTATTGATTAAGGAAAAATCGTCTCGGACACGATGCTCTCCCTCCCTGGTTAAAAACGGCTAATTTCTGAGTTTATCGCAGAGACTGCAGCCCGTGATCGATTCTCTGAAAATTAAACTGATGGTTAAGAGGAATTTAAAAAATCTATCACACCAAAACAAGGCATTAGATTACAGAAAGGCCCCCGCTGTGACAGGGCGTGGGGTAGTCCTGTAGCTCTCCTGTGCAACAGCTCTCCACTGCTGCAGGTCTTCCACCCCATCAAACGCGAGTGAAAACTCCTGTCATCACAATCAAGGTTTCTAAACACCGGCCATGCATATTCCATCACAAAGATTTACATCTGGGTTCCAGCAGCCACGTATAAAACTAATCAACCGTTTCCCTTCTTCGGCGAAGTCATTTTACCTCTGCTTCCATCAAGCACATCAAATAAATATTAATAAAACGCTCCCCTTTGTGTTATCGTTTTATGGGAAATTGGTTTTTATCACAATTTTATCGTTTGAAATTGGCCGACTGTTTTCCACGGATGTTCATTTCTGCGGTGCGGTGTGGAGCGGTTCAGTGTGGTGCGCAGTTGTGGTGCGGTGCTGTTGGGGTGCGGTGTGGTTTGGTGCGGTTCAGTGTGGTGCGGTGTGGTGCGGTTGTGGTGCAGTGCGGTTCGGTTGTGGTGCAGTGCGGTTCGGTGCAGTGCGGTCGGGTCGGTTGTGGTGTGGTTTGGTGCAGTGCGGTGTGGTTTGGTGCGGTGCTGTTGGGGTGCAGTGCGGTACGGTTCAGTTGTGGTGCGGTTGTGGTGCGGTTGTGGTGCAGTGCGGTTCAGTTGTGGTGCGGTTGTGGTGCGGTTTGGTGCAGTGCGGTTGTGGTGCAGTGCGGTCGGTGCGGTTGTGGTGTGGTTTGGTGCAGTGCGGTTCGGTGCGGTTCGGTGCGGTTTGGTGCGGTGCGGTGCGGTGCGGTGCGGTTGTGGTGTCTGTTTGCGGAGACGGATGTCATTAATGGAAAGGTGATGAAACAGAGGAGGTGAGGCTCACAATAGGAACACCTCAGCTTCAAAATCCCTCTGCATTTACAAAGCTTCAGAGAAACATGTTACCTGACCGGCCCTACTCCTGCATGAAGGTCTAGCACCCTTTTGCATCACCTCAGTAAAAAAAATAACATTAAACAATGACTTCTGCAGCCTTCATTTAATTTAAATAAACATAGTAGGATGTCTCCAGTCAACTGTATCCAGGGCAACAGAACATTACACTCTGTGTGTGTCAGGTGACCTTCAAAGTGCCCAGCTTTAGCCGCAGAATGTTCTAGCAGGGCAGCAGACAGTGCATGTGCAGTGACTTATGCACTTAATTAAGCCAAGGTAATTTCCCTTCTACATATCACGTCTCCCTCAAAGTGCTCAATAATCCATCCCAGCCTGCCAGTCTAAATTTAGCCTGAAGACAGAAAAGGATTTGGCCACTTATTAATTTTAAATATATATATACACACAATGGTGTTCCATGCCAACTCGAGAGCCTCTTCAGTTAAATAACATAATAAAACGGCACCATAAAAAAACAGATTGCAAAAAGAAGAGAAACACGGTCCCAGAGGATTTCTCTGCAATCGCATCTTTCCGATTCTGAGCCTCAGAATAAATCACTTTGTCACAAGAGGACAGAAGCATTTGAAAAGAGAGACGCGTTCCATAATAACCGCCGTTCCCGCGCCTCGGTCGGGCCGTTTGTTTGGAGGGCTTCAGCCGGCACCGCAGACTCCAAACAAAAAAAGCCAAAAGCAAAACGATGGAGATCAGCGCCATCGCTGAGAACGGCAGCGGGGAATCGACCTTCATCTTTCAAGAGCATCGATGTGCCGCTATCACTCCACTATATTATGTCACTATAAACGCGAATACTTTTCTTTTTCAAATCAAACTGACAAATTCTTTTTAAGTGAAGTTGTAAAATGTAGAAGCCCATAGCAGAAATAAAAAGGGAAAGCGCAGCTTTTGGATATGGGAGTATGTAAAAAGCAACAGAACTCGCGGTCCAGGTCATACTCTGCACAAGCAGGTCAAAGGCCTGGCCTCGATAAGCAGGGGTCCATAACGGCACACCCACAAAACACACTCCAATGCAGATGTAAATCATTCAGCTTCAGGAGTGGGGTTCTGCTAGTTCAGCAATCACAACAAAAAATTATAAATAGTGTGTCTGCATGACAAACGGTTGGCTAAAATCTGTCTATTAACTAAATTGGACTATTTAATGATTACAGAATTCACGTCAATATTGCCTCACGAGTATATTTATTTTACTTAAAAATGAATATAAATATATATATAGTATAAGGGAAGCTAAACTCAGTAACACATTGATGAACTGCAGGTTACCTGTGTAAATGCAAGCAAGGCTGTCGTCTTGCAGGAGATACAATATGAATAAAAAATAAATACAAATATATACAATATAAACATGAATAAATAGAAACAGCAACAACTCATGAAAGAATTCCAGAATACCTACGGCAATTCTAAGAGTCCTAGGTAAAGTGTGATTTTTACATTGAAATATTTTAACTTTTTTATTTTATATTAGCATGCGCTGCTGAGAAACTGCAGCTTTGTTGTAAATACTGGTTGCCATGTCCCAGCATGCTCTCTGTTAATAGATGTGGTATGGCTATATCCTAGTATACTCTCTGTTAAAAAAGTGTTATGGCTATATCCTAGCATGCTCTCTCCTAACATACATTGCACAGCAATGTCCCAGCATGCTCTCTGCCAACAGACATTGTACAGCAATGTACCAGCATGCTCTGTGTTGACAGATGTGGTACGGCTATATCCCAGCATGCTCTCTCTGAACAGACGTGGTACAGCCATGTCCCAGCATGCCCTCTGCCAACAGACATTGTACAGCCATGTCCCAGCATGCTCTCTGCCAACAGACATTGTACAGCCATGTCCCAGCATGCTCTCTGCTTACAGATGTTGTACAGCCATGTCCCAGCATGCTCTCTGCTTACAGATGTTGTACAGCCATGTCCCAGCATGCTCTCTGCTTACAGATGTTGTACAGCCATGTCCCAGCATGCTCTCTGCTTACAAATGTTGTACAGCCATGTCCCAGCATGTCTGCTCATTGTCGCTGTAGCATTAGATTTGTACAGCACTCCCAGGATTGTCTGCACTAGCTCTGGATTAAACAGTGTTTTTACAGGAGGGCAGAGAGAATCTCAGCAGAAATGACTTTTCCTTTCCAGTAGTTTAGAAAACTGTTCAACGCAAGTAGGAAGTGAAGTGGAAATTCAGGGTTTAAATTAGTTTTAAAAAAGTAGTAAATTGTAATTTTCCTTATAATTATGTAAGTAAAGTGTTTTTTAAATGACTATTGGCTAGCCAGTTACCAAGCTACTAATTATATATTATAATTTTTATATTCATTTTAAAAATCACAGTAGCCTAAAAATATTTATATATACACTTTATTATAATTTACACATACTTAGTAACGCGAAACCTTTGAAAACATGAATACGCTGGATAACAAAAGATGACCTTGTTCACCGAATTATTGTTATTCATTATTGTTGCAGTTCATGAAAGTGTTCCTTTGTGCTTTTAGCAGATCTCATACACGCGGTTTGGGTCTCGTGCATTTTATGTCGTCTCCTGGCTTCGTCTTGGTCTTGCAAGTATCGGTCAAATCCCGCCTCTAACAGAGTTTAGCGCTGTCAGCAGGCTGATCCTCCATTTTGTGTTTGTATTCTTTTCTGGGCTCCTTGTAAGCAAACACCAATATCAAAATAAATTAATGTCTGCTTAGGCTGTTTATTTATTTATTGTTTTGTATTTTTTGCCCCTTTCATCGATACCCTTAACATCTCTTCGAATCTTAACTTAAAAAAAAAAAAAAAAAAACATTTGTTTTTTTGAAGAAACCCATTGAATAGTACCATCGTGCAAACACAAAATTAAATGCCACATTCTAAACAATACAATTAAAAAGAAATAAACCAAATTAATGACAGGTACAGTTTTCATTTGGCAAAAATACTGGACTGGGTGGGGGCAGCCCGTGTGCAGGGAGGGGTAGTAGCCCGTTGGGTGGGATAAATATGGCCGGGACACACACACACCATCAATCACTCACCGATCTCAACCAATCAATGATTTTGTTGTGGAAAGCAGGACCTGTGATTGGTTCAGACAGTGGCTGACGCTCATTACGAGGTTCACCCACCTCTGCAGCAGCCTGCGTGGAACCCTGACTGCGCCACGGAGAACTGCAGAGCTGCAGCGTCGCATTAAGAGGGAGGGGCCTCCTCAGCCCGTCACACAGAGAGCGCAGCTGCGCAGCTGTGACACGCCTGTCCGTGTTGTAAATGCAGAAAACTGCGCAGAGCCAGAGCTGTATGCGCAAATGCGCAGAATCCAAACCGTTGCACATGCAGAATCTAAACCATTCTCTGCGCAGAAGCCAAACGGTCATTGTTGCACTTGATGATAGGGACAAGCAGCTAATCACCACCAAATCGAGAAGTATGAAATATGCTAACAAGATGGCAGGCAGTCTACTAGAAGAGATGCATAAGTAGAAGTATATTCTTATCTTTAAAAAAAGCTTTAGTGTTTATTAACATGTACGGTATTGATCTCCAATTAATCCTGACAGTAGCAAGCCAGGTGATGTCCTCATCAGAATTATAATAGCAGCTGGTTATCTGTGGACAATACTTTCTGTGTGAGATTCTGCCCATAGTCCGCGTGACATCATTCTGTGAGCTGGACCTTACAGGAAGCTGAGGAGCTGTGTCTGAGCACGCACTTCCTGTGTGAGACCCCGCCCATAGTCTGTATGACATCATTCTGTGAGCTGGTCCTTACAGGAAGCTGAGGAGCTGTGTCTGAGCGCACGCTTCCTGTGTGAGACCCCGCCCATAGTCCGTATGACATCATTCTGTGAGCTGGTCCTTACAGGAAGCTGAGGAGCTGTGTCTGAGCGCACTTCCTGTGTGAGACCCGCCATAGTCCAGCAGGAATCATTCTGTAGCTGGACTTAAGAAGCTAGGACTGTTTACACGCACTGTGAGACCCCGCCCATGTCTGCGTGACATTATTCTGTCTGACACAGGCAGCTGAGGAGCGGTGGCGAGTTCCTGTGAAGCCATAGTCAGAATCATTCTGGAGCTGGACTTCAGGAAGCTGAGGATTGTGAGCGACCTTCCTGTGTGAGACCCCGCCCAGTCTGTATGACATCATTCTGTGAGCTGGACCTTACAGGAAGCTGAGGAGCTGTGTCTGAGCGCACGGTTCCTGTGTGAGACCCCGCCCATAGTCTGTATGACATCATTCTGTGAGCTGGACCTTACAGGAAGCTGAGGAGCTGTGTCTGAGCACGCACTTCCTGTGTGAGACCCCGCCCATAGTCTGTATGACATCATTCTGTGAGCTGGACCTTACAGGAAGCTGAGGAGCTGTGTCTGAGCACGCACTTCCTGTGTGAGCCTGGCAGGGTATAGCAGGGTGTTCTCCTGCTAGATAATAACGAACGCAGAAGATCAGATCGCCCTCGCCGTGCTGTCTGGGAACTTCCTGTCTGTAACAGCGCCAGGTATGCCAGGGTGGCAGGGGTTTAAAAGCAGGTCAGATTTTTCCGGAAGGCGGATCGCCTGAGCGTGACGGATTTGAGGAATCCTTCCTCTCCCCATCCTTCCTGGGAAACATCCGACAGACGAGCTCAGCATGTCTATACACATTACTGACATTAAAAGAACCCTAAATTCCATCAAAACTGACAAATTGTATGAATAGAAAAGGTTGTTTTTTTAAGGTTTTATGGCGATGGTTTTCCTTCAGATCAGCTTTGGTAGTTGTGGTTAAGGCTGGGGAGGTTAAGGCCTGTAAAATACTCATATTTCTCCACTTGTATTTTGTCTCAGTCACACAGTCTTTGTAACAGGTTGCCATGTTCTATGACAAGCAAACGCATTCCCTGCCTCTTAAATGGAAGCGGTTTCTTCATAAAGTGCAGCGCGAAAGCTATTAACTGAGAAAGCAAATCTGAACCATTGTTCACTCTGAAATGAAGACACATTCATCCATACTGCGTGATTGGTGGCAAATTAATTCTTCTCTTTGTCATAACCGATAATAAAGGAAGTGGACCCAGCTTTTTGCGTTTTATGACAAAGAGGCTTCAAAATAAATGCTTGGATTAAAAAGCGGTGACTGCTTATCGCACCAACACGCAGGACCCAGAGACAAAACTGCTTCCAATTAAAATCAAAATGCAGTTAAATTCCCTCTGTGAGAAAATGAATTTACAAGATAAGAATTACAGAAGCAGCCTTCTGAAGTTATTACCCCACAAAATGAGCATTCCTCTTCTTCTGTTGACGGATGCCACATTAGCTCTCATGAGAAAGCAGCGCACATTCTCAAACACGCATTGAAATAATTGGATTATTTCATCCCCTTTTCATTTTAGAAATCTGTTAAACATTTTAAATGTTGCGTTTGAAGAAGCACTGTCCATAAACGTATTATTAAATAATAAAAGCTTTTGTTTTGGCTCTAGTGTAAATATCCAATTAATCAAGTACTCTTCAGGGCAACCTTAAAAGATGATCATATAACTTTTCTATACATTGACCGTTTGCATTGCAAATCACATGGAGTGACCTTAATGGGTGTTGAGAGATTTAGCAAGCAGAGTGCATGCTGGGACATGTGCTGCACCACATCTGAGATTTGATCCTGTCCAAAACGTAAGCGGATGTTCTGTTGTGTCGCGTTTAGTGCATTTGTACATACGTCATTTTTTCTATCCATGTCATGCCAATGAACCTCAGCAATGTTTAAAAAAAGGAAAACGTGTCGCACCAGTGACTGGAGACAAAAGCTCTCGTCGACAATTCAAGAGCACTGCAAGAAACCAGAGCCACAGAAGATTCCAACATGAAAATTAAATACTGCACTTGACTGTGCTTGGCCTGCTAAAACGCTGACGAATGCTCGGGCATCTTAAAATTTACTCTAGTGGGGGGGGAAAAAGACCTGTGCTTCCTGATAATTACCTGCAAGGATAATTAAGCTTTTTAAACCCGCAACACTCTTCTGATTCAGGTTAACTTGAGCGATACAAAAAAAAAAAAGTGTTCAGATACAAATTGCAAAAGCTTAAGCGGTTGTGAGGGGAGTGACCTTGGTGTTAAATTGGCCAGAAACCCCCCCGTCCCCCCCGATGAAGTATTCCTGGTATTACCCCCCCCCCAGCTCTTCTCTTCACATTTTCATGGGTGATCGGGAGGGTGTAATTTTCCCTCTTTCACATGGGTGCGGCTCAGTGGAGTAAAAGTTGCGGGGACAGCGATCGTATTTACTTCCCCAAATCTCTGGAACGTGTGGATATAAATGAGAAGACGGCTTTTTAAAATGTTTTCTCTCCTCCCCCGTTTCTCCTGCCAGTCAGGCTCAGTGATCAGAGGCTGATTCTCTGTGATGGATGAGGCAAACGCAGCCAGGTGTGCGCTACCTGTGTGACGTCAGCACCTGCTGCTTCTCACACTGCAGCAGCACAGATGTGAGTCAGACACTTCATGTGCAGCTCGACAGGTGGACCTGCAGGTGACCGACTGACCAGCATGGGGGCGATAAGATACTGCCATCCCAGCCGACTGGAACCATCCCCGCGAACACAAAACGCTCTCTAAAATGTTGCGTACTGCCATGTAGTGACAATGTTCTAACATTGACAAAACAATCCAGTGACATTGAGTGAACATTTAGCATTTTACCTGGGATGCCTAATCTGAAGCAATAGCCAATTATGAAACATCCAGTAGAGCTCACAGCCAATCAACAAAGGCACAGACCAGACCTGACACCAACCAGAGGGTTCCATCCACACACTGGAGCAGAGCCTTAACAGATACCAGACCATGGGGCCCATCCACACACTGGAACAGAGCCTTAACAGATACCAGACCATGGGGCCCATCCACACACTGGAACAGAGCCTTAACAGATACCAGACCATGGGGCCCATCCACACACTGGGGCAGAGGCTTAACAGATACCAGACCATGGGGCCCATCCACACACTGGAACAGAGCCTTAACAGATACCAGACCATGGGGCCCATCCACACACTGGAACAGAGCCTTTACAGATAACAGACCATGGGGCCTTAGCAGGATAAGCCACCCAGCAGCCCAGCAGAAGCCCTTTCTGAGGGCAGACTGCAGGGAAGCTGAACCTCAGCAGGCTTTGGGGCTGTCAAATTTACAGCAGCCTCCATCAAAAAGGCATTTCAATTTCTTATTTAGATTCACTATGGCTGTCGATACAATCGGAAGATTAATGGCCCTAGAGGAGAATTAATTGGCAACTCCCGTTTGAACATAAATTGTTTAATTTCAGTTCATTTATCTATGCCAATACTGCCATTGATCACCATTTATTCTACCGTGTCCTTTGAACGCGGCTACAAATAAAAATAAAAAGCGGCCAACTTGATAAAGTGAGCACTTCCCCCCCCATCATTATCAACAGCGATCTCTTACATTGTTTTTCCATATCCCCAGAAAAATCGGTGTCGCAGACAGGCAGCAGGCGGGCAGGCGGCAGGCGGGCAGGCGGGCAGACGGGCAGACGGGCAGACGGGCAGACGGGCAGACAAACGGGCAGGCAGACGGGCAGGTGGGCAGACAGATGGGCAGATAGACGGGCAGACGGGCAGGCAGACGGGCAGATGGACAGAAGGATAGACAGGCAGGCATACAGACATGCAGGCAGACGGACAGACAGACTGGGCATAGTACATTACCTTCACCCTACCTTATCAAAGAGATAAAGTCTTGGGACATGGTTTCAGAATATATTTAGATGTTTTTCCTAACTACAATTTTTAAAGGTAGAAGTCCAGTATAATAGTTAAATATATCTGAAGGTCTTTTTTTAAACATCTGAAATAGACCGCTCCATGAAAATGGGATCATTCAAAGATGTAATTATTCAAAATATACTTTGAGCGGGCCCACTCTAGGCTGCTTTTGGCAGTGTAACTAATAATTATTATCCTTTTTTGTAATTTGTTTCACTACTAAAGGGAGAAAATATTCATCCTTTCAGATTTGTAGACTCAAGACATTTCCCATGACGGTTTGAGGACAGAAGGACAGCCGAGTGCTCCAGCGACCTTTCCATGACTTTACAGGACGATGTCGAGAGGCATTAATTACGAAATAAATTAAATCTGCCTCCCTTTGGCCCCCGCACGTTACCCCCTGGTGGTTCAGAGAGGTTCCACACAGAGAGAGGTTAAATGCAGGCTGACCTGTCGCTGTGGGGCGTTCCGAACGGTTCTAGAACCTTCTGGAATGACCATGTTCTACACGCCAATGAGCACATACTGTACAGTGGACATGTTCTGTCGTTGACATGCAACTGTGGTCATGTGACCACCACAGAGAGGGGTAAAGTCCAGGTCAATTCAGCACCCTTTCAGACCACATCATCACGCATTTTAATGAGATCTGGCACGCTGATTTGGTCTAATAAGAAACCCCTGGAATCAAAATTATACTCATATTGGATACTGGGAGACATGGGCTAACAAATTTTGGGCCAAATAGCACAACTTCATGGTTTCATCTGCATCTACATTACGGTCTTTTCCAGCTTAACCCCAAAACAAAAGGTATCAGAGTTATTAGTGATTCTATGACAATGTAGTCCAAAAGGCTGTTGAACTGATCTGGCCGTACCAAGATCTTTTGATTTCAGTTAATGCACCTTACCAGATTTTTTTATGCTTGCACTGGTTGCAGACCAATACATTTTCAAACAATTTATCAGATCTCTGAAAATTTGTGACGCTCTATGAAATCTGAGACTCTCTCCATAAAAAACTGTGTATAGCTGAGACAACCATGCAGCAAACAGGTCTTGTGTAGTTTTAGAGCTGCTGAATTGCTTTCTGAGCAGCAGTGAAAACCACCGGTAAGAATCTGCATTCCAGAAGCGACAGGCTTAGAGGCCTAGTTCTGAATTGCTGAAGAGAAACAGACAAGGGGACAGATGCCTTTTTCCTCAAAATGCCGCTTGCAACATCCGTCCAGAACCCAATCATAATCAGGCGCTCACAAATACACAGTCTACTGTTGGCATGAGGTGCTGACTTCTCACACAGATTTCCCCTCTCATCATCAGTGTGGACAGAACACTCTCCACCTGAACAGACAGTCTGTACATGCACGTGGTTCCATCTCATCAAAAAGCCATTACCAGCCTAATTTTCTCATTCTGTTTTAACGGAATGCGAAAAAAAAATGCGTTTTAACATATACTATTTCAGACAGCTGAAAATCTGCAGTTAAAAAGTTTCCCTAAAGTGACTAGTTTTCACAGTTCTGCCTTTTCTCTGATGGTGTTCCTGGGGACTGAATTTTAAAATTCCAAAAACTGACTGCAGTACATCTATACATTCCACTCAGGGCCTGGTAGCTTCTTTCTACCACAAATTCACACGTTAAACAAAATAAATTCTTCCGTCTAACTAGAATCGACGTTAGAGTGTTACTTTTGATCATATTTTTTTATCCACTGAAAATGTTGTGGCTTGTTACGCTTTTAAATGTGCATGATTCGACCCATTTAACCCCTTTTCAGCACTTACACTTACTTCAGAAATGACTGATGAGTATGAGCCCACATAATGGGGGTAAGGTCTGCCGTGTCAGGAATCTCAGGGCTGCGGCGTCTGCTTGTGTTCCAACACTTAAGTGCTTCATTTAAGTGCTAGATTGGCTGTGGAGACCGCACACCTTATTTCCAAGGTTTAGGCTGGCTGCAGCATGAACAGAAGCCATGGAAACCTGCAGTCACAGCACCCCCTTCAGGACTGGAGTTAAACCCGCAGACACTGCGGCCCTCCAGGACTGGAGTTAAACCCGCAGACACTGCGGCCCTCCAGGACTGGAGTTAAACCCGCAGACACTGCGGCCCTCCAGGACTGGAGTTAAACCCGCAGACACTGCGGCCCTCCAGGACTGGAGTTAAACCTGCAGACGCTGCGGCCCTCCAGGACCAAAATTAACTGGAGTTAAACCTGTGGACACTGAGGCCCTCCTCTAAACAAAAATCAAATCAGGAGTACATGGTACTGTGCTAAGTTTGGGTGTCAAAACAAACACACCATCATTCCAAACGGAGATCATCAAAAGGCCTCTCAGAAGAGATGCCCTCCTGGACAGAGAGCCCAAAGACGATCGGCCCACTCATTCAAGAGCAACTAAACCATAATATAAATGGTGCATGTTATGACTGATCAGAGCCAGCTGCACCCGCCCCGTGGACAAATTCTAATAGAGGCGGAGTTGTAGGATCACTGACCTATCACACGAAAGGAAAGGATTCAGAGTAAATTACACCTCCGAAAATAAAACAAATATTCAAAATACCACTGCAAAGGTTTGAGTGGCGTAATCTCTGAGCTGTGTAAGGAGAGGTTAAATGGCTTCAGAGAAGGCAGTAATTACTCAAATCGAGTGTTAGTGTTAGTGTAAGAGAAATTTCTGGAATTTCGGACCAGAATTGAGCCCCACGGAATTCATACCCAGGGCCGTGCCGTGACTGTTTATAGGGTGGACGTTCGAGGGCAGGAAAGGAAAACCCAATTTTTTGCATCGACACCTTTCTGTACAAACACTGCAGCTGTTAGATACTGTGCTGTCGTTTAAGTATATCCTACCTTATCAAGTAGCACTTGGACAATAAAAAGTGGACTTTGATACCAAAAGGAACTTTATATAGTTATTTACTTTGGTTGAAATATTATTATTATTATTTTCATTTGAGTGGGTAATTCTGTCCTGTTTCTGTTGTGAGGGAACAGAAAGCAGTTTTTCCTCGTTAAAGCTCATGGAGACTTACTTTGGGTCGAGCTTTACCCGTTAAGGTTGTTTAATGAAGGAAAGGCCAGAGACTCTGTGGCTGACAAGACAACACCTGAGGCCCTTCTGCTACACACCTGGATCCAGGTGCAAAAACTCATTATTTCCGTTCTAAGCCATACAGCGTGCTCATTGATTCTCTTTAAAAAGACTTCCCAACCACAGGCAGTGTCGTACAGTAGGAGAGCAATAGAGGAGTCACTAAAAAATGTCCATGATTAAATTATGCCTAAATTATGAGGATACCTACAGCACTACAATCTCCATTAATAAAAATAATGGAAATAATTCCAAGGAGCCCAGTGAAGCCACACACACACACACACACACACACACACACACACACACACACACAACAACACAACCACCTCCCCATCCCACACACATCAACCATCCCCCCCACCACCCCACACCCGCTGCACGTTTGTTCTTATCGCTGCCCACTGTCACTGTGCAAAGGATATGGCCCATATACACTCAGAGATTTTGACTATGCATACAAACAATTTATAGAGCTGAAAAGGAACATATCTGTGACACAACTTCAAAAAAAAAAAAGTAACTCAAAGTACTGTCACATGATCAGAACCCATTGGTCATGCTCCATTTAGTGCAAAATATTTAGCAAACAAAGCTAGTACTAATGTTTCCTGTGCTCACAAACAAATACATAAATACATAAATAAGCAGGTCGGAAATAAATTGAGCGAAATGCCAAATAATTCATAGTTCAAGGACTCTGGCGCTTCGCTTTATTGTATAATAATTGGACTCCCTAGTGAGTAAGAGTGTTAACCTAAATTCTGATAAAAAGCTGTCACTTTTAATAGCTGCCAATTTTCAAAAGGACGTGCAATACATCACGTATAGCACAGAGGCCGCGCTGCAGTTAAGGGTGATTTACACTGAATAATGAGGTGGGCAACATTACGGTGTCGTCTATTTAAAGCGCAGTCGCACCGGAAGGTGTGTTTTGCTCATTATAATCCGCGCTGTTCTGTCACGGTCTCGCGCACGGAGGCGTGCGTATGCCGCGTGTGTACCGCGCGCACGGACACAAGAGAAGCTACACGCGACTACAGCGTCATACCTTTTAAAATGCCAATGGCCTACTCTGTAAATCGCAACACCGTGTGAATACACAAGTGTAACACAACCCGATCTTAATAAAACCCAATTGCCAATGAAACGGACGGGGCTATTTCTAAGGCTGGCAAATCCAGGTGTCACAATACTGTTAGGCCATGCCAATTAAGCCACATCAAAACACATACAATTTGAACTCAGAACTGCCAATCAATATTGAGGTCGGTATTCTATATCCTCAAAAAGAAAAGGATGAGAAAATACACCTCAGTAAATGGAAATGTAATATTTTAGACATTGCAAAATAAACAGTATGTCCTACATAAAGATGACACGTCCTTATTGTTAGTCTGCTCAGACGTCATTGTATCTTGCATGTTTGTGTTCGGTAACATAGCCCGTTTCCACTCTCATTCTCCTTGAGTTACCTTTCAAACCACGTGACTGACTTTAAGCCACCACAATGTTTAAGAGCCTTTTAAATAAAATAAATATTCTGTCTGTTTCCACCATGAGTTCCAAAACAGGTTACTCTGATTTATGTGCGCATTAGCTAATTTTATCTCTGAACAGCGAACAGGTAGGATATAGCTACTGCACCAGGTAGGCTACTTCCGAGCACGCCATGAAAGCAAACGGCTTCAAACGCAGAATGTTACGTTTGCCCGAGTTTAAAATGCAAGACGGCGTTGCACGCGATGCCAAGTTTGAAGTTCAACAAAGGGGGGTGGATTTCTGGAAGCTGCAAACCGAAACTAAAACAACTTCTGTAAAGTTTTTTGTTTGTTCGCGTTTTCACAAACAAACACAGTTGTACTGAACCCTGTTGCACGCTTTTCCACGGAATGCCCATCAAGCATAGCAGCCGTGGAAGGGTAGAGGAGTATCAGGTAACGTACCGACCGGCCAGCCTACTTCCTACAACGAAAGTGAAACCTCCGTCGGAGTCCAGCTCGGTCAGTTTGATTCGCAAAACGCTGTAAAACACGTTTTCGTCATAGAAAGCTAACGTACTCTTATTCTTTATTCGTCCTTTTTCAAAACTTACCTTCAACCAGTCGATTTGTCCCATTCTTCATTTTCAAGTTAGGCTACTTCAGAAATTCTCGATGTTTAACGTACTGTGACGCACCCTACGTTTTAGACGTTTTGTGAGGGGGGGAAAAAGGCTTCCTTCATAAGAGCGACTGTCTGCTCCAGCTATTTCAACCCCTGGCTATACGAACTTCACGCTATCTGCTTTATGACCTTTAAAACAAAACGCGCGAGGTCAGTCATCAAGTGAGTTTGCGATACCCTACACATTTCATTTTCAGCAAGTTTTAAATAAAATTGTTTTATATGGTAACATTTTAATTCTCGTGTTTCTGTGACAAGCAATGTAAAAATGTATGATATTAGGAAATGCCCTTACTATTATTATAGGGTAATATATATTAATAAAAAATAATTGTACCGTCCTTTGTCTTGTTTTTAATGTGTACATGTTTTGATGAAAAATTCCCTCCATGTGTCAGAGTTTCCTGAAGTTAACCACAAAAAAAAAATCTTATCATGGATGAAGCATATTTCATGCATATTTGAGATTTGGATCTCAAATACTTTCTAAAGCCCTATTCGCACGGGACTAGTATTACCTGGGGACCTCTAGTAACTTGTAATAATTGCGGCGGTCGTCTGTGATCTTAATCCCGTGCGAATCTGCCATGTCCCTAATTTGTAAAGTAAAAATTCCACCGCCAATTACCTACCATATTTCGCCAAACTCAGAGGTCATGTGATAATATTAGTCCCGTGCGAATCGGCATTAAGAAACCATTTTAGGTGCACATTTTCGGTGTTTTTGGGCCCTGTGGGCCTCCTTTAAGACCCTGCAACTGTTTCCAAATGTATTATTTTAGGTTTTACTGATCTTTCCATGTGCTGTTTTATAAAGGGTGTACTTTTTGACCTAAGAACTGAACTGATAAATTTATATATCCCATTTTAAAAAGTGCAGAACATAAAAATACACCATGAGGAGAAAAGACTAGATAGCCTGTAAGATACAATCTACATTTTTTATTTTATTTTTTGTACAAATTCATATGAAACATCTCAATCGCAGATGGTGCACTTTTCACTTCACAGGAACATTTCACAATTCAGTTTTATGTGGTATACACGACATAACAAAAAAAAATGTATCTTTTAAATCACAATAAAGTAATAAAATAAGTATTTAAAATGTCTTTTTCATGAATTATTTTATCTCCTTCTTACAGTCTGTGTACATTTGTCCTGCAGATATTCTAAAGTGAATTTTCTTTTTGGATGGAGTAATTTTTCCAACAAGCATCCACAGAGTACTATTCTGTACAGGAGTGGTAACCAACCTTGTTCCTGGGTATCTACCATCCTGTAGGTTTCCATTTAAACCCTAATTTATCACACCTGACTCTACTAATCACCAGTTCAATGAGATCTCTTGCTGTTGAATGAGGTGCACTTTGTTAGGGTTGGAGAGAAAATCTACAGGATGGTTTATCTCCAGGACAGAGCTGGTTGCCACTGCAGTACAGCCAGAACAACATGACATCCCTGAAGTTGCGGAAAATGGTAAAAAAAACTATCAACACAAAACATGACCGCCATTTTCGCTCAAGGTTAAATCATCCTGTTTAAAAGATATTATTCTGGAATGTTTATATCAGGTGGTAGAACTGGTTCATTAGATCAGAACTTTTTCAGGGTAGAACTCGTGTCAAGATGAGAGCAGATCTCTGCATCACAGAAGGAATATTATCTGGAATATTATCTGGTCATTCTGCTATAGTAACACTACGCTGAAGAGCTGAGACTCTCTGTGATTAATACTAATGGACACCTTCTGAAAGCTCATTGACTAGGCCTCTGGTTGCCTATGTACTCTCAGCTGAGTCAATGCAGCAGTCGGTTAAGACATGGAAACAGGAGAACATTGAGTTTTACACTGTGGGATGAAGATAGCACAGTGATTCTTTTATATGCAGCAGGATGGCCCTGTTCACATCGGACTGATTGGACTCTGGAACAGACCTGAACCTGGGCTGTGCCGGTTGGGTTGGGTTGGGTTGGGTGGGGGGGGGGACTCTGGAACAGATCTGCACCTGGGCTGTGCCTGTGGGGTTGGGTTGGGGGGGGACTCTGGAACAGATCTGCACCTGGGCTGTGCCTGTGGGGTTGGGTTGGGGGGGGACTCTGGAACAGATCTGCACCTGGGCTGTGCCTGTGGGGAAGGGTTGGGGGACTCTGGAACAGATCTGCACTGGGCTGTGCCTGGGGTTGGGTTGGGGGGTGGACTCTGGAACAGATCTGCACCTGGGCTGTGCCTGTGGGGTTGGGTTGGGGGGGGACTCTGGAACAGATCTGCACCTGGGCTGTGCCTGTGGGGTTGGGTTGGGGGGGACTCTGGAACAGATCTGCACCTGGGCTGTGCCTGTGGGGTTGGGGGGTGGACTCTGGAACAGATCTGCACCTGGGCTGTGCCTGTGGGGTTGGTTGGGGGGGACTCTGGAACAGATCTGCACCTGGGCTGTGCCTGTGGGGTTGGGGGGTGGACTCTGGAACAGATCTGCACCTGGGCTGTGCCTGTGGGGTTGGTTTGGGGGGGACTCTGGAACAGATCTGCACCTGGGCTGTGCCTGTGGGGTTGGTTTGGGGGGGACTCTGGAACAGATCTGCACCTGGGCTGTGCCTGTGGGGTTGGGTTGGGGGAGGGGGACACTGGAACAGATCTGCACCTGGGCTGTGCCTGTGGGGTTGGGTTGGGGGAGTGGACTCTGGAACAGATCTGCACCTGGGCTGTGCCTGTGGGGTTGGGTTGGGTTGGGGGAGTGGACTCTGGAACAGATCTGCACCTGGGCTGTGCCTGTGGGGTTGGGGGGGGGGACTCTGGAACAGATCTGCACCTGGGCTGTGCCTGTGGGGTTGGGGGAGTGGACTCTGGAACAGATCTGCACCTGGGCTGTGTCTCTGTGTGATTGGACTTGACGGCTCTTGTGACTCTGGCTCGCGGGGGCTCTCCAGTGTAAGTGGACCGAGCAGCTCGTAGATTACACCAGACACTTATCCCCTCCCTGCTGCAGGATGCTGATCTCACCGGCGTTTGGGCCGAATCTGCCCCGGCAGGGCTATAGAGTGCAGCACCGTCAGGGCACTCACGGTCAGCTTTGGAGAAAAGCACACACAGATGCACTCTGGGAGCTTATTCCCAGTGCCCCCTCTCACCCAATCACCCCCCCCCCCCCCCCACCTTACTAAATATGGCAGGAAGGCCTGGTGTCCTGAGCAGTAGCTTCTTCTTCAGCTCGATCACACTTTAATATGCCCCATTTTAATAAGAAGCATTTACAGTTTTCCCGAGATTTACGTCAGATTTTTAAAGTACAGTACGTTTACGTATATTTACATTAAGACGGTACAGGTCAATTTACACAGCTTCCTTTTTTGTATGCAGTTCAGTTACACTGCTGGATATTCCCTGAATCAATTCTGGTTAAGAACTGCGCTAATAGATCCAATGGCTGTGCCCGGCCTGGGAATGAAACCTGCAACCACTGAAGTACAAAGCCTGCCTCCGTAATTATACTATATCAATGCAATGGATTTCTCTCCACGGGGACTCCACTTGACCACTTGCTTCTCTCTGTCTGCAGCCATAAATCCAACAATCAGTTGTTCCGCTGCTTTTCCTGTGTCCTTTTAAAAAAAAAAAAAAATCTTTTTTCATTTATTTTTTCCTGAGGTGACATTGAAGACAACATCGAACAGCTTGTTCTGAAGGTGAGTCACCCGGTGTTCCGTTATTAAAAAGGAGAAGGACGTGAGGTCAGCTGGTGTGGAGGTGCCGGGCAGCAGCGGGTAATGGACAGAGAGGGGCTGCTCCAGCGTGCCGTGCGCCGAACAGGAGGAGAGGAGCGTCGTCGGATCAGCGTTTCACTGCGCCGTGTCCCCTCATCACTCCAGCCCCGACAGATCGCCACACAATAAACTTGTCAACTTTCCAGGAATTACGGCATCCAAACTCATTTTACCCCAGCGGAGAGAGAGAGAGATAGAGAGAGAGAGAGAGAGAGAGAGAGAGAGAGAGAGAGAGAGAGAGAGAGAGGAGAGAGAGAGAGAGGGAGAGAGAGAGAGAGAGAGGAGAGAGAGCAGAGCGGGTGACATTGGGGTTTGCTGTGAGCGCAGCGGAGGTCACCCTGGTTCCTCCCGCAGGGCTGGAATTAAGGTGATGCTCTGAGGGGGATTTATGTGTCCAGAGGGGACCAGAGCGCACCATCGCATCCGCGCTGCTCATTAAGGATGATGGGAAATTTCACTGTACTAAAATCTGATTATTACTTTTCTTTTTTTTACAGTAACAAAATAAAAAATGGCATCGTCTTCATGCCCGAGTGTCCTGTTGCTTCAAGATCAGGTCACAAAGATTTTGGAATATCACCAGGCCTGACAGCAGAACAGGCCACACAGGGTCGTGACTTCAGAGCAAGGAGCACAGAGAGACACGCTGAAGGGGGTTGTTAAAACATGAACAGCGGACACCATGTGAGAGTCGTGTGATGGGCCACATTAGACTGGGTCCTCAGTTTCACTCTCCAGAATCCAGAGACACCCTGAATGAGTGCGATTCAGACCGAAGACCTTCGGCATGACTTGCTGATTACACGGCTCGGATAAATATTGTGCACTGTGTAGAAGGGTGATTTGTACAAGTGGTTCTGTGCTTTTGTATACAAGCTGCTTGGATGAGAACAGAAAAAAAACGCTTGTACAAATAAATCAATATTCTACACAGTGCACTATACTTATCAGAGCTGAATGATTAGCAAAAGAGGCTGCAGCAACTACATTACACATTGGCAAAATAATATCTGCCTGGTGTTTTAAATATGATAGGAGATCAAAGTGAAAACGTGCCACCAACCCCCACCGGTAACATGAACACCTGTCCTTGTGATCCCATCACGGATTTGACTGTCTTGATCATATATTTTTAGATTATTATATTTGAAGTTATCAAAAGGAGCAAAGTGTAAATGTGTTTTAATTAAATTTCTGTCGGATTAATTTACCAGTCCTAAACTGCAGATGAAAGGTGAATCTCTCACAATTTTCTCTTTATACTTTTAATCAAATGTATGTAGATAGAATCAAATGTAATATTTAACTTAAACAGCTAACAAAAAGATTAAGGAGACTATTGTGTTCTAGAAGACCATACTTGAAAATTCAGTGAGAGAGACAAAGTAAGTGATAGACTGTTATTGGATTTACCCACAATAACAGCATTAACACCAAAAAGAAATCTCCATTTAATCTATTTAAAAATGACAAACTGCATTAAAGACAAGCATGTTCAATAATCTGTATTGTTAATACAATCAGGCAATGTCTCTTTGAGGTATTTGGGTTCGAGACTGGATTTTCACTGTCATAACCTGCAAAAAAACACAAAACAAAAGTGCATTTCTAAGAACATAACAGCAAATCAATGCATGGCGAACGTGCATGAGAGTTCAGTCATAGTTGCGCCATTTGTAGTTGAGCTGAATAACTACTTCTTGTGGACAGAAATGAAAAATACAATAGACACTCTCAAAGCACATATCTACCATTTATCAAAGAGCAAACTTTAAACTGTCAACCCCTGCAGATGCCAGAATGGTACTTTACTGACAAAGAAAGTATTGTCTGGCACAAATTGAAACTTTGAATCTTGTGATATTTGTTTCTGTTTTTCTTTTCCTTTTTTTTTTTTTTACATAACATCGCATTGAAATAGTAATATTAATGAAAATGTTCTCTTCTTCAGGACCATATTGTGTTCTGCTAAATACCTTTAAAATCTCCTAACAGGTTTATTTTTATTTGGAAGTTTGTGCTCATATCAGCATATTGTGCCTGAGGACCTGGGGAATTAAAACACAGGAAGATTAAATATTTTGGAAAAAGATGCCAGAAATCATATTCATCAGCAAGTAATTTCCACCCACTGATATAAACAAAATAAAGAATCCATACTGACAGACACGCTGTGCGACTAGGAAACTGGCTAGTGGTGAAAAGTACATATTAAATTAGATCAATACTGGAAATAGTTCTTAGTACTTGTTGGCTCATGGAATCAATAAGGACCTGGGTTGGGCTTTTGTTCTGAGCAAATTATAACACTTTTTTTTTTTTTTGCAAAATCAAGACTAACACATAATATTTCATTTTAGTGATAGGTCTTACACATAAGCAGATCAGTTGGTAGTTAGCTACGCTAATGTATAACCAGACCCTGTATGTACCTAGCTACACTAACGCATAACCAGATCAGTTGGTAGTTAGCTATGTTAATGTATAACCAGATCCAGTAGGTACATAGCTACACTAACGCATAACCAGATCAGTTGGTAGTTAGCTACTCTAATGTATAACCAGAACATGTATGTACCTAGCTACACTAATGCATAACCAGATCAGTTGGTAGTTAGCTACGCTAATGTACAATCAGACCCTTTACCTACTGTAGCTATAGTGCTTTAATACCCCTTGGAGGAGTCTTTATTCATTGAGCAAACACATTTTTGGAGAAACCAGGGAAGCAGGGTTTCAGTTCCTTGAGCTGATGAGAAAGGCCAAGCAGGATTTAAAAATAAAAAAAAACATCCTTATGCTCTGATAAGACTTTTTCAACAAGTGAATGGGCTAGCAGATTGCTCTAGGTGACCTAGAGCAGGATTTCATCCACTCACAATGTTCCAGTAATTGTTGGGTAATGAGCTGAACTATAAGTGTTACTTTTTTAATGAAACTTACTTTGACAAAACATTTTAAAATGCCAGTCACCTCCAAAATGTACGGCACAAAAAAGATCACCACGCTTAATCTGCACCCTTAAAACAGCTGCTTTTGCAATGTACAAATCCTGAGATCATTATTTCACAATCATGAGACAACCATGACAGCAGTGCAAGAAATTAGTTACATCACTCTTGATCTAAAGATCAAAATGCTGAGGTAATTTGACATTAGAATACCCAGATAGATCATTTCAGCATGAACCCGAATGTGCCACTATACTGCATGTATGTGACAGCACAGAAGCATGGCAGTGACTGAGAGGTGTCTTGGGTAGTTATGACAGGAGAAGAGCGCTTTGGCAACAGGTTTTCAGTCAGATGTATTCGCTCGTAAAAGCCTGCAGGCCTGGAGGTGATACAGCCCCTAAACGCCGAGCAGTCCTGGGGTAATGAATCTGTGTGTTTCTCTAAAAGAATGCCAGTTTAGATGCAAATGTGGTCACGGCACACTGCCTATGTCCTCTACTCTGCAGGACTGACCTCTGGGTGTGTGTGTGTGTGTGTGTGTGTGCATTTGTGTGTGTGTTTGTGTGCGTGTGTGTGTGTGTGTGTCTGTGCGTGTGTGTGAGTGTGTGTGTGTGTTTGTGTCTGTGCGTGTGTGCGTGTGCATGTGCTTCTGTGAGTGTGTGTGAATGAGTGAATGTGTGTGTGTGTGTGTGTATGCGCGTGCATGTGCGTGTGTACGTGTGTGTGTGAGCGTATGCGCGTGTGTGTATGTGTGTGTGTGCGTGCATGCGTGTGCATGTGTATGTGCGTGTGTGCATGCGTGTGTGTGCGTATGTGCATGTGCGTGTGAGTGAGTGTGTGTGTGTGTATGCTTGAGTGCGTGTGCGTATGTGTGTGTGTGTGCGTGTCCATGTGTGTGTGTCTGTGTGTGTGCGAGTGAGTGAGTATGTGAGTGAGTGAGAGAGAGAGAGCGAGGCTGAGTTCACTTGAGAGAACATTAGTCATTGCAGCATTTCTTTGACCGCCGCGGCACTGACGTCACCCGTTAAAATTACCGAGCCGTTCCCCTGACTGAGCTCCGTCCCCTCCACATGCTCCCTGGTTCTGCAGCCCAGCAGGGAGCACGGAACAGTCCGGAACATCTCTCCAGCATGCGGTAACACATCCCAAAGGGCGCGAGCTTCACACGTCACAGCAGACGGCTGATTTTTTTACATCTCAAACCTCAGACCAATCTTTTCTATATTTAAAAAAAAAGTTTCTCTGTAGATACTGGCGAGTACTTTGGATGAGGGTTATCGCACTGGTGCATGCCCAGTGCAGATATTTGCATTACCTGATACTCTTACATTCTGGCCCCAGGTGTTACTGGTCTGCTATCGGCCACTGCTCAATCCTGGGACAAAGTAGAAATTGGGTCTCTGATGGAGTTTTTATTTGAGTTTTGTCACAACTAAACCGTTTAAAATGTCTTGTCTTATGTCAATTCCCTGGGACTGGACTGTCGTATTGTCTCATTATTTTGGCTGTTTTAACTGCAAACTCGGTTCTCTTAAATGCAGCGATGGCTGTGTTGTGTAGTGGTTAGGGGACTAGGATTATGGTTCAAGGTTGCAGGTTTGAATCCACTGCGTGTGCGAACGGGCTGTGTGTGTAAGGGATGAGTGTGTAAGGGATGAGTGTGTAAGGGATGAGTGTGTAAGGGATGAGTGTGTAAGGAGAGTGGTAAGGGAATGGTAAGAACGTCCCATGCTCAGTGCAGGACACCATGGTAAGCCCCCCCCCCCGCAGTGTTAAGCCCATTTCATCCTGTGTGCCACCCTTCTGATTCTCCCCTTCAGGTGGAATCGCACGCTGGCCTGATAAACAGCCTTTCCACGGCTGTCACCAACACCCACTCCCAACTTCTTAGGAATGACACCTCTGATTAAATGTGTTTATTTTGGGGGGGAAGGGGGGTTGGGGAGGGGCCACACGGTTGCTCTGCCTTCTTACTGCAGTTAATGGAAAACTACAAGCCTTACCTCCAGTGACTGAGGCTGATGCTTTTTTTTCTCTCTCCCTCTTTATTATGTAGAGTGCTATGCCCCCCCCATCCACTCCCCCAACCCCCACCCCCACCCTCTGCCCAGCTAGCTGTCAGTGTTGGGACACAAGAGACCTCGCCTGTCCTTGCTCACTTAATAGACTGTAAGGAACACTGAATGTCCCTACTGTACAAGCGCAGACACCCCAGAGTTAACGTTTTAAAGGACAGGAAAGATGCACCTGAAGAGGGAGGGGGGGAAGAGAGAGAGAGAGAGAGATAGACAGAGAGAAAGATAAAGCACGCAGGGCATTACACGCCATTAAGACTCAAATTAAAATAGATATACCAATTAGAATTTGGCTCAAAATATTGAAATCCATAATTGAACCAATTGCACGATATGGCAGCGAAGTGTGGGGTCCGCTTACAAAGCAAGATTTTGCAAATTGGGATAAACAGCCAACTGAAACTGTGCATGCAGAGTTCTGTAAAACCATCCTGCATGTGCAGTGGAACACCACACAATGCATGCAGAGCAGACATACGCCAGTATCAGTCACTCATTAACATCCAAAAAAAGCCCTTACATTTTGGAACCACCAAAAACACAAAGAGTGACCCCCACTTATACCGTTAGGAGGCTCTGCAATGAGCCCAGAGAAGAGCCCCCTCAGTCAGCTGGTCCTGAGGCTCAGTTCACTAAGCCCCATTAACACCATCCTGCCTGCCTTCAGGACAACCCCATTCCAACTCAACCAATCAGAATCAACAAACCATAGCACAGCAAAAACAGAATTACGTTACTCAAACGTAACTCAAACTGAAAAATGTTACCAAAATTGGCCCTAAACGAGACTATCTGGCCACAGGTAAAAACCACAAACCACAAGGAAAACAGTGAGTAAGTACAGACTCAGAGCACAGCCAGGCGACAGAGACAGGCTGACACAGGCAGACCTGGCTGCCCAGGGAGGCTGTGCTCCCACTGCAATAAAGAGCAGGTAGAGACAGAGCCGCACTTCCTCATTAAATGTGAGAAATACAAAAAAAAGAGAGAACATTTCTTCCTCAGATTTACAACGCTATTCTCAGACTTCACAAACCTACCTGAATCACATCAAAGTCAATTTCTCCTGTGAGAGGAAAGGTACGATGTGTAACTACCTGCCAAAGCCTGAGGGACAGTTCCAACCCCAGAAAAATGTAAAAATGTATTATTGTTTATCTAATAATTAGGTGTATTTGTACATGCATGTGTTTGTTATGTTGTCATGACATACTGTATTGTAATTTATTTTCATGGTAATGAGTTCTTTGTAAAGCTTTGGCAACACATAAGTTGAAATATGTTGTGCCAATAAAACATTTTTGAATTTGAATTTCAGAGAGAGAGAGAGAGGGAGAAAGAGAGAGAAAGAGAGAGGGGGTGAGAGAGGGAGAGAGAGAGAAAGGAAGGGAGAAAAAGAAAGAAAGGAAGAAAGAGATGGAGAGAGAGAGTGATAAAGAGAGAGGGCAGAGAGAGGGAGAGAAAGAGAGAGAGGGAGAGGGAGAGAGAGAATGGAGATTGAGTTGTATGATTAAGGTGGTTGTTTGAGAGCAGATCCCCACAGCTCAAATCTTATTTCCCCCATAAAATGCAGCACATGAATATATTCTGTCCAGATGAAATCACTGAGAATCCCATCTCTTCGGTACAGTCATAGAGTACATTTTAATGAAAAAGCAGCAAGGGTCTCAAAAGATCCCCAAAGAGTTCTCCTACGCTGCCTTCTCCATGCAATTCTCCTGAGGGGTTGTAAAATTAGAAGAGAGCATAGAGAGGATGAAACCTTAAATAACTTTTTTGTTCCGATTATTGATTGGTTGAGACGTGGGATTAAGTTATGATCCCGCCATTCTGCTGTAAAATCTGCTGTGCCCCCTGCAGTGCATATGGAGAGACGGGAAAGGTTTTTGTTAACCAAGCCCGGAATAAATTGAATAAATGAACCGATTCCTTAGGAACGAACGATTCGTGTTGATTCTTGATTTTGTGTTATACAGCCAACGAGAGTATTAGGGTCCATGTTGAGTGTTTTCCCTGTCGCAGCTAGCAGTTCCCTTATGAAAGCCATCCCACACCCTGGTAGAAATATCCGTTATCTTGACAAGCTCTTAAAATGTAAATAGAAATTTCATGAGGTGAGAAGTCATGATTATTATTCTTCAGAGCCCGTTGTTTATGAATTATACAATAGATTTTGATTGATTTAGCAAACATGCTGGGTATTTCAGAATGTAGGTATAGAGATTTTGTCATGGCACAGGTATTATTGTCACTGATATTAGCGCAAATATCCACAGGAAAATAATATCTAATTTCCATAAAAAAGATTTTATTAAAAAATGGAAAAAAGGTCAACGACAAATTAATTTAAGAGGCCCCTATAAAGGTTGTACTCTTGTGGGAAATTTCATTTTTAACCCACCCCCTTCACATATTCCAGAGGTTTTTCAAAAATTGTAATTCTGACAGAGCAGAAGGCAGGCACCAGTACTGAAGGCTCAATATTCAGGAACAGGCTGTACTACCTGCAAACGCACAAATCTGTCTCACAATAACCAGGAGAAAAAAAAAATAAGAAGACATTTTTCCACAAAAACGTAATTACAAATCAGCCGGTTCAAAGACAGAATCAATTTCTTTAGCAAAGGTTAATATTTACCTCGAGCAAAAGATCTACCTGGCACTGCATAAATTTCTTTGTGTGAATCTGCTTAGGAAAGGTGTGTTGTGTCAAAGGCTGCATTATCGGTGACCTCAGAAAGCCGGCCAATCACTGCCTTTGATCCGGAAAGGCGGGAACGCCGGCGCTATCGTGAGCTAGCGGCCGATAAAAAAGGCAGTAGAAATAAAATTATTCTTTATTTTAATTGCCTTTACCTGAGGGCCAGAATTTACACCTCCTGTGATGACTGTGGAGAGCTCGTGAATTCCAATTCGATTTTATTCAGACGAGCGCTGGTTTGTACATACTGTCAAACGGATGAGCGAGAGAGATTAACATCCTTCTGGGAAATCAGAGCGCGTTCTGAATCACCCCCGGCTGAAATCAGGCGCTGGGGGCGGGGCTGCCTTTCAGGAAGCCGCTGCTCTTATTCTCCGCAGGACCTTTCCTGAAGATGTTAGAAACAAACAGGGAGGAAAATGGCCCCTTTCTGCCAAGCTGAAAGCGTCCTCAGAGCACTCCTGAAAGCACAAGTGATTCAGTTCAGTAAAGAGCACAGCCCCCACCCGCACAACAACAACACACACACACACACCCGCCAACAACACACACACACACACACACACCCCAACAACACACACACACACACACACACACCCCACCACAACACACACACACACACACACCCGCCAACAACACACACACACACCCGCCAACACACACACACACACACACACACCCGCCAACAACACACACACACACACACACACACACCCGCCAACAACACACACACACACACACACACCCCAACAAAACACACACACACACCACCAACAACACACACACACAACACACACACCCGCCAACACACACACACACACACACACCCGCCAACAACACACACACACACACACACACACACACACCGGCCAACAACACACACACACACACACACACCGCACAACACACACACACACACACACACACACACACCCCAGCACACACCACACACACACACACACACACCCGCCAACACACACACACCACACACACACACACACCCCAACAACACACACACACCCCCCACAACACACACACACACACACACACCCCAACAACACACACACACACACACACACCCGCACAACAACACACACACACCACACACAACACACACACCCCCCAACAACACACACACACACACACACACACCCGCCAACACACACACACACACACACACACCCGCCAACAACACACACACACACACACACCGACAACAACACACACACACACACACACACACACCGACAACACACACACACACACACACACACACACCCGCCAACAACACACACACACACACACACCGCCAACACACACACACACACACACCCCAACACACACACACACACACACACACAACACACACACACCAACACACACACACACACACACACGCGCGCGCGCACGCACGCACGCACGCACGCTCATACAACATCACAACACACGTACACACACACACAACAACACACACACACACACACTCTTAATCCCTCACAGATCAAACATATTTCCAAAAGTCATGTAATGTGTAGGTCAGTAAAAAACTGTGCAGAATGGAGAGTGTTCCGGAATGTTCTGTTCTCCCGGCCATCCAAGGGGGCCGACGGTCTCTGGGTCTGCAGCTGTTCTCAACCTTTCAAGGTTTGGCACGGTCAAAACAGGAACACAGGAAGACAGAACCCCAAGCAAGTTAAAAAATATGATCATATTTATTAATGATATTAAAAACGCTCATGAAAGCCATGTATGTGAAAACACAAACTGAAGTCACAGAAGGCAAACAGGCCTTGCTAATATAAATAAAAACGAGGACGCCTGTCTCTTTTTATTTTCAAGGTATTTGAAGATAACAAACCACAAATAAAGTAGAGAACAATGCCAGGACCTACTCAACAGGCTTGCTGTGAAGTGTGAAAACCCATAGAATTAAAACTCCACTTTTGCCTGTGATGTACTTTAAAAACGGGGCCATCATTTTAATAATTTTATTTAGATTCTCTGCTGAGCTTTTATTAGTAACCGACTGTAAAAACGTGAGTGCAAAGCTAGATCCCTATAGACCCTTAAAACCTGGAGCATGCTAGAACTGGAAACGGCCTCCAAATCACACGTCTCTGCTCTCCCTCTTCTACCGAAAGCGTCTTTCAGCGCAATCAAAGAGGACGTTCTGTCAGTATCACAAAATACGAAGCTGCGCTAGGTAGAGCAACAGTGTTCATCTAATTTATTTATAAAACATTGCTTAAATACAGAGCAATTATCTAAGGCTATAAAGTACTTGCAAAAATAGCCCAGGGACAATGAATCACAGAGATCAAACGGTAGAGGAAAATGGAAAATCAGCCGTCTGAAAGAGAAGCGTTTGATGTTCTGAAAAAGCATCATGATGGGGGAACGGCTGAGTGTTTTCAGGGTTCAGGCGTTCTCTAACCACAGCCCGAGGGTTTTCAGGGTTCAGGTGTTCTCTAACCACAGCTCCTATCATCTCCCTCATAAACTTGCAACTTGCAAGACAATCAGTTTCAGTTTCTTTACAGTTCCAGCATCATGTCGACTCCCCGTGTGGTGTACGTTCTGCTTGGCTGTCAACTGATGTGGTTCAAATTGGCTAGAGTCGGCTAGAGCGAAATGTAGCAAATTTTCTGACAGAACCGTACCTGTGGTTCCCCAAGTATGACTGGAGAATCTGCTGCCGGTAAAAAAAAATATAACGCCTCTGATCCAATCCAAGACTAAGAAAAGCACAGCAGTGAATTAATCACATCATTCAGAACACAAACTCTGAGAGAATTAAGAAGCAATCTGCCACTTTATAGAACAGAAAAAAATAAATAAAACAAAAATAAAAAAATCCATTAAAGCAACGCAATTTCATGTTGTTGTACGATGAGAAAGAACGATTGATTTCAACACAGAATTTAAAAAAATAAAAAATAAAAATCAAGCATTGAAACGTTGTTGGACCATGTGACCCCCGCCTCTCCCGTGACCCCCCCCCCCTCATCCATTGCACTCACATTAAAAGCAACTGTAAAAGCATCACAAACAGAGGATGAGAGAAAACATTTCTGAGCTCGAGCTAAATGAAAATTTGAGTGCTCGTCTTTTATACAGTGAGTGCTAAAATGAGAGAGTGAATCAAAGAGAACAAGTACATTTGTTTTCATTATTATTTTTCTTTTTTTGGTGTGTAACAAAGGGTTTTTATTACAGCTTTAAAGACCATTGCTGTCTACTGCCTTTTATACTGCCGACATTAACATTCTGCTTAAATCTGGAACATACTGGGAGCCCCTATAAAATAGCAGCCGTGAAAATGATGACACCATTAATACTATATTAGTAGGCCGTAAAACATTATTCACAGAAATTCGCAGAAATTGTACCAACTGGCCTTATTACAGACCCAAACACTGAGGGGGGGGCGGTGGGGGGAGACTGGGTTTCTGTAGAAATTTGCGGCACGCTCGCTAATGGAAAACGACAGACCAGCTTCATACTGATATATTAAAATAAATATCAGCAATAAAAACGTACATCTCCCGCCATACATGTCGGTAATATCTGCTGGCTATCCATCTCCGAAACAAAGCGGCAGAAAACAATGGTTTTAATGGGACGCAGGTTTGTGCCTAATATCCATAGTGTGATAGTCTCGACGGATGAGTTCATTTTGAGCGAAGAGAGAACAGAATGGCTCACAGGACTGCAGACTCTCCCTGGATACGCAGGCTCACAGGGAGAGAGCGGTATCCAAGAGAACCTGCCTGCTGCTCTTAACGTCAGATAATCATATTTCTGCGACATTCAATTTACAGCGAGCCCGGAGAAACAGCCGCCACTCAGCTCGCACCGGCGCGATCAGTACAAAGGATCAGCGGCAGGACTGAACTCGGCAGAAAGCTATACAGCAGGAGTGGAACCCGGCGGAAAGGATCAGCAGTAGGAGTGGAACCCGGCGGAAAGGATCAGCAGTAGGAGTGGAACCCGGCGGAAAGGATCAGCAGTAGGAGTGGAACCCGGCGGAAAGGATCAGCAGTAGGAGTGGAACCCGGCGGAAAGGATCAGCAGTAGGAGTGGAACCCGACGGAAAGGATCAGCAGTAGGAGTGGAACCCGACGGAAAGGATCAGCAGTAGGAGTGGAACCCGGCGGAAAGGATCAGCAGTAGGAGTGGAACCCGGCGGAAAGGATCAGCAGTAGGAGTGGAACCCGGCGGAAAGGATCAGCGTAGGAGTGGAACCCGGCGGAAAGGATCAGCAGTAGGAGTGGAACCCGGCGGAAAGGATCAGCAGTAGGAGTGGAACCCGGCGGAAAGCTCTGCGACAGGAGTGGAACCCGGCGGACCGAATCCAGACGATTTTGAGCCTTTTGTGTGCCGTTTGTAATTCTCAGCAGTTTCCCGAAGACAAACAGCCACTCCCGTCTGCTCCTAAATTTGAACGTTTTAGGATTTACAGTTTGATGTAAATCAACAGTCCCCACTTTATCCTGACGCCGTTCTGAAAGTTTATGATATTTCCGGCCCTTCATAACGTTCTAAAATTAGCTGCGCTGCCTCCCACTCACTGGACTCACTGTATCACAAAGAGAGCACCGTGTCCTACAGGAGATGAACCATACTGCTCACAGACAGCTGTAGGTACAGCTGGCTACTCCAGCAGCTGTGCTGTAGCACACACGCGTAAAGGCCAAGGCAAGGACCCGCACAGGGTCGTCTCAGATTTATTTTACTTTAATGTTGAATAACCAGGGCACAGCGCCGAAAATGCTTCGGGGACCGCAGACCCCCAGCTGTCAAATGAACCCATTAGGCAGCGGCAGACCCCCCCCCCCTCCCCCTCCCCCCCACCCCCGCACGCGCCTTGAGAACCCGCTAGAAGAGCGGCTTTCAAAGGGAAGGGGTGTGTGTTCTGAGTGAGCCCCACGGTGACTACACTGGGAAGAAGAAAATTAAACCCATTCCAGAAAAATAATGAATAAATACGAATCCTGACAGACAGGTACACAAAGAAAAACATTTCAGGGATACCAATTCCACGTAATCAAAGATGATTTATTGTGCTCAAGTGTAATAACTGTTTATGAAGGAAGAATACAATAAGAGCATATTACATTACTACTGACCAAGCCGTGAACACCCCGCCCATTTATCTGCATGTATCACCGGGAGGGGGTGGGGGTGTGGCTGGGGCTGGGGGGGGGTTGTTTAATTTAACAGAAAGGGGAACTGCACTGTTGGCTGAGACGATGGCACTCACATCTTTACATTCATTAGCACTGCAGGATGATCTGCTGGCATCGCTTAAATCTGTTCCCCAGCAGGCGGGACCCTCCCCTAAACTTAGCTCCGCCCAGCCTCTGCTCTGCCCCGCCCCTCCCCTCCCAGACTCCGCCCCACTTGGCCCCTGCCCTGGCCTCTGCTCCGCCCCCCTCTGCCTCGCACGTGAATTCTGAACCCACTTCCTGTGAAGGTCCCTGGCGTAGGCCCGGTAGGTTATTAATCTGTTTGAAAGAGGCGGGGCTAAGAGGGGACCTTGTGCTGTTATTCTGCAGAATCAGTCTTGATTGACTGAGGTGACACAGGAGAAGGGGTTTCCTTTTAAAATGTATTTACAACCCTCCTGCACTGAAGCAGAAGGGGGGGGGGCAGTGTGGGGTGAAAGGTCAGATCAGCAGCAGAGGACTCTCTCTCTCTCTATCTCCCCTTCTCTCCATCTGTCTCTCCCTCTCTCCCTCCATCACTGTGCCACCAGGCTGGGGGCAGAATAATTCACTGACGGGCACATTCAGCACAACATGGGCCACATGGGCGTGCTGCTCTTTAACACAACTACTGCAGGCGTGTGTGTGTGTGTGTGTGCGTGCGTCGTGTGTGTGTGTGGCGTGGTGCGTGGTGTGGTGCGGGCTGTGTGGTGGTGGCGTGTGTGTGTTGTGTGGTGTGTGTGTGTGCACGTACGTACGTGTGTGTGTGTGTGTGTGTGCATGCGCGTACGTACGTGTGTGTGTGCATGTGTGTGTGTATGTGTGTGTGCCTGCTGTGAAACGAAGCAGGGCGAGGGGAGGAGCTAGAAGGCCTAACTGTGGAGCGCTAATGTATGTGGGGGGGGAGGGGGAATCTGCCTGGTGCTCACGTTACTGGTTAAGGACTTCTGAGTCGCGGGCACACCTGGCAAACAGGTGACATGGTGATCCAGCTTAGCCCCGCCTCCTCGCTCCAATCAGGGAATTATTTCAATTAGGGGCAATCGATTACAACGAGGAAGAGATTATTAGAAAAACAGAAAGCAAAATGACAGAAGACAAAGACAGCAGGGGTAATATTACTCTGTCTAAGATCCGGTGGCCTTGATTATTAGCAAGAGGTGATCAAAAAAAAAAGAAAAAGACAAATATGTATAACAGCGTAGAACAATGAGCAAAACTCAAAAGAAAAAACAATGAAAGTCCCTCCTGTGGGATTTCAAACAGTGTTTTTCACCACTATTAAAAAGTTGTACCAACACACAATGTACAAAACTAGTCCTTATACCATGTTCACTCAAGCTATTGTGTATGGACTGTAATTACTGCACTATCCCCCCCACCCCACCACCCCCCCCCCCCCACCCCCAAACCATAAATGCCCCCCCCCCTCCCCGCCCTACCCCCCACCTTCACCGCATCACCTTCCCAGATATCTCCATGGGACAGCAGCCAATCAGAGAAGTACTTCTTCAAAGGGATCCACTGGGGATGAAAATGATTTTAATTACGTCTCATTCAGCAGAACAGCCACCAAGCAGATAAATTGTCATGCGCGTCGTGCTAAAAATACCCATCTCCCAGCGGCCCGGCCGGACTCCGCACAGGCAGCACTTGTGTGACGAAGCTGTGTCTGCAGGAATGTCCCGCAGGCAGACGGTGGCATCGGGGGGCCCGCTGCGCCCCCCCCCCCCCACGCCCCCCCCCCACACAGCGTTGGTGCTTTGTGTACATATCTAGATATGTAAATAGGTTCTGTACAATAAAACGTCTCCCAAAAAATAAACTGAGGAAAAGAATCCGAGACATCTTTAGCATGTCTCCGTTTGTGCATATTCTCGAACAGTTTCTCTTTTTTTTTTCCTTTTTTGTGTGTTGTTTTTTTTTAAGAGTATATCACCTTAGCTCCGCCTCCAGGTGGGAATTCAGGGAGCTTCCCACGGCCATCTCCCAGTCGGAAAGCTCAGAAAGCTCCTCCTCCTCCTCCACTCTTTTCCTTCTCCCTCCTTCATTTCGCCTCTCCTGGTTTTTTATTTTTATTCCTCAAATCAGACAACATACATCCAGACACATTCCCAAGACCGATCCAAGTGAGTCTCGCCAAAAAGTTTACCCAACTGTGTTTTTTCCCCAAGGGTACCAGAGACCAAAAAAAAACTATCCTTCGCGATTTGTTTTTGTAAATTTTAGTTTTCAATATTTTTGTATCTATTTGTTTTTTTTTACACAATATAAAACGATGAGTCTCCCTTTGAACCTTAAACGAGATTTCCAGCTGCCCCCCCCCCTCTCAGAAGTAGTTTGCGGGACCTAGAAACGTTCCTGGAATCTCGTTTGGGTCTCAGTGGGTTTTGTAAGTTTGGTGGTGGGGGGGGGGGCAGGGGGGGGTTGAGTGTGCCGCAGGTCCCGCTGGCTATACCCTGGTGGTGGAGTGTGAGTGCGGGTGGGGGTGAGGCAGTGTGTTGTTTTGTCCGCTGGGGGCGAAGGGGGTGCTGAAGGGGTGGAGGGTCTGCATCCCGGACATGGCGTTGGGGATCATGGTGATGGTGTTGGGGGTCATGAGCGGGATGTCGTCGGGGGAGCGGCGCATGGCGAGCGTGTAGTCGGGCGGGCAGGCGGAGCGCAGCACCACCTCGTGGGCGTGCCCGGCGTCGCAGCCCCCCCGCTCCAGCTCGCCGTGCTTCACCTGCAGGGACATGATCTCCTCCTCCTGCGTGTGCGCCAGGTCGTTGGCCGCGCTCCGCTGCGGGCTGCACCGGCGGTGCACGTCGTGCCGCCGCTTGTCCTTCTTGTAGTACAGCGCGGCGAAGGCCAGGATGTTGAGGAAGAGGAGGGAGGCGCCCACGGCGATGGTGACGCTCAGCTCGGTGGAGTAGTCGCGCTGGTCCACCAGGAAGGGCTGGTTCTGGCTGTCCTGGTTCTCGGTGGGGAAGGGCGTGGGGTTGGGCCGCTTGGTGTTGGCGGGCATCTTCTTTGGCGTCCTGGCGGTGACCTCTGGCGGGGGCACCTTGGTGGTGGTGGAGATGATCTGGGTGACCTCGTTCAGGCTGTGCAGGTGGGGCACCAGCTCCAGCCACAGGTTGACCTTGTTGGCACGGTAATGCTCTTTGACGCGAGGCTTGAGCCCGATGTGCAGGTACAGCTGGTCCTTCTGGTTGTAGCGCGTCCAGGCCACCTCCTCGAAGCGGTTGGGCTTGGTGTGGATGAACTTGGTGTCCTGGGGCACCGGCTGGTTGGGGTCACTGCAAAGACAAAGCAGGCGGGGGGGTGGTTTAGAACAGGTGACCATGAACAGCGCACACTCACACACTCATTTATACTGACAGGAAAATGAGGCTTCATCAAAGTGATCTGTGGAGCTATCACATTACTCTTCACTGATTTTAACCAATCATAATGTGTCCTTCAGATTTTTCAGTTAGTCCAGGGATTAAATAAAATATGGATGAGACCATTATGATGTCACCATACTGTGAGGACACAGAGAGAGGAGCTCCACCAATCACAGACCACATTCTGCCTCTGGGAATCCCTGTGGGAATTACCAGGAAGTTTCCAGAAAGCATCTACCAATCACCATCAGAGTTCTTCAACGTGTAACCAATCAACATTCTTTCCCAGCAAACTGTGATTTTATTATCCCTCCATTCAGACCGAGCCGCTTATGGATGACTCATTATAGCTCCGCCCATTATGAGAGGTTAAGGACCCCTCCCCTTTCCCATCATGCTTTAGACCCCCCCCCCCCCCCCCCCCCCCCCCCTGTGCCCTTGGGCTCGTAACGACACGCGGAACATGCCGGATCATGTCATAAACAGGCCTTTCCCATGCAAAATGGCCGCATAAATCTGAGGGCCGGGCCCGAGCGGCAAGGCCGTCGGCGGTTATATATGAGCCTCATTAGCGCCCCGCCGGCCCGCGCTAGCCGCCGCCGCCGCCGCGCAGAGAAACGGGCGCCATCCCTCACCGCTCTCCGAAGAGCAATCACACACACGCAGGACCTGCTGAAGCGCGGCACGAAGGACGCTTTTATCTGCTTCAGCAGCGCGTCACCGTCTCCCAGCAACCACCTCCAAACACCTAACACCTAACGCCATCTCAGAGGCCTCTGAGCACCAGGCCATACTCTCAACACACACCTCTGAGCACCAGGCCATACTCACAACACTCTCCTCTGAGCACCAGGCCATACTCACAACACACTCCTCTGAGCACCAGGCCATACTCACAACACACCTACCCCCATACTACATGAGCACCAGGCCATACTCACAACACACACCTCTGAGCACCAGCATACTCCAAAATACCTCTGACACAGCCACTCACAACACACACCTCTGAGCACCAGGCCATACTCACAACACACACCTCTGAGCACCAGGCCATACTCACAACACACACCTCTGAGCACCAGGCCATACTCACAACACACACCTCTGAGCACCAGGCCATACTCACAACGCCTGCCTCTGATCCAATTACTGCCGCCTCAAACGCAATTTAATTACCGCCAATCTCACACGCAGCCAGAAAGGATCATCACGGTATTTCTAGAACTGGAACAATAGTATGATACGGAGTCTTTGTCATTATCACTGTGAATATTTAATCAAAGTGATAATAAGCAATAACACACAACAACCATATGAAGGTATTGTGCTGTAAGAGGAGTGTTTTCATGATTCAAAATCACCTGTTAAATCAGAAAATATTTCTAATTTTGTTTTTTGTTTTTTTTAATTTAGGAAGTCTAAACTGTTTCTGACCTGTGAGTCGGGTCTGCACATGTCAGTGTGATTCTACCGGCTATTAAACCAATCAAACGCTTTTCTCCTTATTAACCAATCACCTGCTCCTGTGACCCTCTCAGAGAAACTGCCAGGAACAGGAATGTAAACATCAATAAATGTATTAATTACCTAACAAAATGGAGTCTGTGAGTAATTATACAATTAATATCTCACCTGTCTGCTTCTGACATCTACGACAGAGGCCGAGTGGCAAATTAACAGTTTGTTACATTTCAAGAGCTGAGACTGGATTGTACGTGCAGTTTTGAGATAAAGGTCCTGCACCATAGCATCGTTATGTATTAAAAAAAGGGGTTTCAGGTGATGCCATCTGCTGTGTGAAACAAAACTATAAAAAACGTAACTTAGAGAAAGGAATCTCATGCTAATGACTACTTCTTCAAAGAAAGTGTCATATAGAACCATAGATTTCGAAGCTCTCCATTTTGGGAATGGGAAATTCAGTCGTAAAACAAATATACAGCACATAAGAGCCTTTTGACTTCATGTTTCCAGTTTTAAAGGGAATAAGATTCCTGCAAACTGCATTAAATGCTCCCAAGCAGCTACACTCAGGCAAACACTGTTCCCATCGGCCTGGCCAGAGATCATCCTCTTAGTTACAGATACGAGCGTGTTTACTGCAATGTCCCGCCCATGTGCATCCGCACTCACCCGGTCTTAGCATGTTTAGCGTGTTTACAGTACTGACCTGGTCTTAGCGTGTTTAGCGTGTTTACTGTACTGACCCGGTCTTAGCGTGTTTACTGTACTGACCCGGTCTTAGCGTGTTTAGCGTGTTTACAGTACTGACCCGGTCTTAGCGTGTTTAGCGTGTTTACAGTACTGACCCGGTCTTAGCGTGTTTAGCGTGTTTACAGTACTGACCCGGTCTTAGCGTGTTTAGCGTGTTTACAGTACTGACCCGGTCTTAGCGTGTTTACTGTACTGACCCGGTCTTAGCGGTTAGCGTTTTACAGTACTGACCCGGTCTTCATGTTTAGCTGTTTACGTACTGACCCGTCTTAGCGTGATTAGCGTGTTTACGTACTGACCCAGTGTCTTAGCGTGTTTACAGTACTGACCCGGTCTTAGGTGTTTAGCTGTTACAGTACTGACCCGGTCTTAGTGTGTTTAGCGTGTTTACAGTACTGACCCGGTCTTAGCGTGTTTAGCGTGTTTACGTACTGACCCGTCTTAGCTGTTAGGTGTTACGTACGCCCGGTCTTAGGTGTAAGTATGCGTCTCATGTTTAGTTACAGTACTGATCTTGCGGTTGTGTTACAATGACCGGTTAGTGTTTGCTGTTCGTACGACCGTGTGTGTTAGCGGTTTACAGTAGCCTCTATTAGCGTGTCGTACTGACCGTTCGTTAGGGTTCAGTATGACCGTCTAAGCGTGTTAGTGGTTTACGTACTGCCCGGTCTTGCGGTTCTGTACTGACCCGGTCTGCGGTGCTTGTTTACGACGCCGTGTACCCTACCCGTCTTGGCGAGTGGTCATAGGTATGAAGGCGCTAGAAACTACGGTGGAAGGCGAGGAAAGTCGTGGGCCCACATGGGCAGGCCGAGCGGTGGATCGCGCGGCGCGGCGTCCGCCCAGCGGGACCTGCTCCGTCTGGGAGTGTGGTAAAGGCCAGAGAGTTGGTGGCGCGGGGCAGGTGGTGGCCGCGCCACCTGGTGTGGTGCGCGCAGGGTCTTGGCGGTCTCGGTTGTGCCGGTCGGCCCAGTCCGTGTACATGAACTTGATGGTCTCGCGCAGCACGTCCTTGCCCTCGGGGTAGCCGTACAGGTCGTCCACGAAGCTGGACACGGCGTAGTCGAAGTCGTTGGCCTGCACGCCGTTCTCGTTGTCCACGATGAGCTCCACGAACTTCAGCCCCTCCCCCTGGTTGACGCCCAGCATGATGTCGTAGTTGAGGAACTCGCCCTGCTCCATGAGGATCTGCGGGTCGTCGGGGATGACGTCGCCGTCGATGACGGGCCCGAAGGCGATGTGGTAGCGGGCGGGCTGGATGTCCTGGTCCACCAGCTCCTTGTAGTGCTTCCGCTGCAGGCAGTCCACCAGCCCCACCGTGTCCTGCAGGTTGCAGCCCACCTTCCGGGCCAGCATGCGCGCGTACTTGGCGGGCTGGAAGCTGACCGCCCAGCTGGAGAGGGCCGTGCCGCTCTGCGCTATCGCGCGCTGAAACAGTCCTGCAGGGGGCGACAGGGAGACACCGGCCTAAAAAACAGCGCACCCCCTGCCAGACAAGACATGCTCACACTCACAAGCACAGGGACAGGACAGTGACGCAGAACGCACTACCACACACTACCCCCCAAAACCCCCCACTCTTCCCCCCACCCTCTCGTTTACACGCTACAGGCCTCAGACACACTACCACACATTACCCCCCAACGCCCTCCCCCCTCCCCCCCTCGTTCACATGGTACAGGCCCATCCCCCAAACACCACAACCCCCCCCCCCGCTCACACGTTACACGCCTCAGATACATTATCACACACTACCCCCCACCCCCAAACACCCCCTGCTGCCCTCTGTTCACAGCTACACCCCCCCCCCAAAACCCCCTCCCAAACCCCGGTCTAGACGTGTTCCCGGTGTCGTATCGGTGTTGTCAATCACCCGGGGAGACCGATGTGATCATCGGATAAGCCGCTAATTACAGGGCGAGCGGCGAGCGGCACGTTTCTGCGCGGGAAGCGAGGCCTTCGCACGGAGCCTAATCGAGCTCACGGCTGCTTGTGCACACGCACAGCTTTAATTGCACCCTGACAATCAATTATCTCCTAATTGACAGCGGTGCCGTTTTCAAATGTATGGAAAAGCACGTGTGGAAAATAATAATACTAAGGGATGAAGCGACTTAGCGTTCAACCCAAAGAGTGAGTAAATATAGATTTACTGCAGATAATCCCATGAAATGCAGCACAAGAAATAAAACACTCAAACAACCCCGCAGTACTTACACCTTAACAGTGCTGCTGTAAAGAAATCACTGCGCATCTCACACACACACGCATGCGTTTGTACGCATTTCCAGAAATTAACGTGGGCGTAGAATTAATAAAACGAGTTCTGTCTTCTCTGCTTGTTTATAGTTCGAGTGGGGAGATAAAAGTTTAAAAGTTTTAAATAAAGATAAAAAAGTATTTTTGGTGCGTAAAGCCAGTCATGGTTCGGGGGTTAGGGTTCGGGTTAGCAGGGGAAACTGGCAGATGGATATGTTGGAAATTAAAGAGACGCTCTGCTTTGCCATGACAACACACTGGACCAGAAGAATCAGCCCTGCTGCTGCACACAGATCTTTCACAGTAAGAGCGCAGGGTCAGCTTCGATAAGATTCAGTCAAAATGTCTACTTAATTTCATTAATTTTTTTAAAGCATAGTTCTAGAAAACACTGCAGCTTTCTTCATTTTCCTGTGTTCATACTTCAAAAAGCTGCACATTTAAATGTGTTTTGTACACAAACACAGAAATGTTTTACTTATGGAGGCCTATGAGTAGAGAGTTTTGAAAGAAGGAAACGCGTATTTTCGGGTGATGCGTAGTTAGACGCGTCTCTTTCAGATAGAGACGGATTGTTTATAGAAGTTCGGCACATTTGCGTTGCAATGGTAAACTTCTTCCTTTTTTCTCTAGCGTGCTGTTCAGTCACATTTATCGCAGATTCAGGAAACAATGTGGTCTTGCGCACCATGGGATTCTTGTGCTGTTAATCCACAGGGACTCTAGGCTGAGAGCAGGCGTGTCACAGCGGCGTGGAGTCACATTAAAGGTACAGTACCGCTTTAAAGGGACAGCGCTCCACACTCCTACTGTCTGTATTCTCTCGGGACTACCGATCTTTTCTTTCTGAAAAGCTGTGCTGCTAAATTTAGAGGCGCAGAAGCAACAGACTGATACGGACAGACTGAAATTAAGAACTAGAGAAGCCTGCCTGCCATCTTTGGCGCTTTGACAATTTTGGATTGTGCATGCGACAGGCGTGTAACACATTACTCCATGCAGGCCCCTTTTTTAAGACTTGAGAATTCTGCAACAGGCGACAAGAAGTTAAATCCCCCTTCTTTAAGGAGCAGGATCCTTAATTATCAGGTCTCTCTAGGTCTCTCTCACCCCCCCCTCCCCCATGAGGGGCACAGAAATGAATCCTCACTGCACCAGTGAAATCCATCACAGGTTTATTCCGTGTAATACATCGTGCTCGTCCCCCTCTGATCTCCAGCAGAATTGACAGATTGATTTTTAAAGGACTGGAGAGGAGAGATGAGGTAAAAAAAAAAAAAAAAAATCCCCCCTGAGGATTCTGGGTAACAAATTTCAGAAGTCCGCAAAGAGATATTCTGAGCGCGTTCCGCAAGAAGAGAAGAGAGTGATGTTAACGCTGAAACCGTGAACATGCAGAACAACGGGCAGAGAAAAGGACGGGCAGAGAAAAGGACGGGCAGAGAAAAGGACGAACAGAAACGGCGAGAAATAATAAGTTTAAATAATAATCTGAAAAACACAAACAACCCCAAGAAGCCGTAAAAGAGACCCCTAGCTTCCCCTTTTTAAAAAAACCAACAGCTCCACCCCCCTTTAAACCTAACCCCACCCCCCCCCCATTTAAAACCGCAGCTCCCCCCCCTTTAAAACCTAGCACCCCCCCTTTAAAACCTGCAGCTCTCTCCCCCCTTTAAAACCTGCAGCTCTCTCCCCCATTTAAAACCCCAGCTCCCCCCCCTTTAAAACCATCGCTTCAGCCCCCCCCCCCTTTAAAACCTGCAAGCCCCCCCCCTTAAAACCTGCAGCAGCCCCCCCGCTTAAAACCTGCAGCCCCCCCCCTTGTTAAAACCCGCAGCTCAAACCACAGCTCAACACTCAGGCGAAGGCATGCAGACACCAAAATTGTCATAAGTTGCGACCTGCATTGTACCTTTGGTTGAATTGCTCCAGCGGTTACCTTCAGAGTAATGGGACAGGGTCAGGAGGTTGACACAGGACGCGCCGGCCCCGGACCCGAAAACCGTGATGCGCAACGGGTCGCCCCCAAAGAAGGCGATGTTCTCGCTGGTCCAGCGCAGGGCCTGGATCTGGTCCAGCAGCCCATAGTTTCCCTTGGCTGCCTGGTCACCTGTACTTAAAAAACCTGAAAGACAGGAACACAAACAGAGGGGGGGACAGGTGAGGCCCCTGAACCACTTCACTTAACAAAGTAACGAGCCGCATTAATAACCCTGCTGGTGTCCATGGTTACCACTTCAATTCCCCACAGTACGTTCAGTGAGTACAGGATGCTAAAAATACACTGCATGGCCAACAAAATGACATCCAACATTTCATACAAAATGATGGGCATTAATATGGATTTGGAACACCCTTTGCTGCTATAACAACCTCTACTCTTCTGGGAAGGCTTTATACTAGATGTTGGAGCATTTCTGCAGAGATTTGCTTCCATTCAGCCAGCCATCCGGGCACGGATTGGGAGATTAGGCCTGGATCGCAGTTGGCTTTCCAACTGATCCCAAAGGTGTTGGATGGGGTTGAGGTCAGGGCTCTGTGCAGGCCAGTCAAGTTCCTCCACACTGTTATTCACAAAACTATTTTTCTGTGTGCCCGGGGGCATTGTCATGCTGAACTGTTGGGGAAGCACAGAATTGTCTAGAGCGTGATTGTATGCTGTAGCATTAAGATTTACCACCAATGGAACTAAGGGGTCTGGCCCAAGCCATGAGAAACAGCCCCAGACCAAGGGCTGTCCAGACACTTTTGGTCATACAGTGTAGATATAATATCACAAAGTAAATAACAACCTCACCAGACGTGATGAGGGAAATTTTATTAGCTTCTTCAAAACTTTGTGTTAAGTTTTATTAAGGGAATAAAACCATTTGAATGTGCATAGTTCAATTTCTCTAAATCATTCATCCTGTTTCTGATGCTCCGATCAGCTCTTAATAAAATAAAAATACTTTATATGTTTAAATCAAACCAGGGCCAGTGAGGAAAGGGCTGAGTATCGCATACTTCAACATGCAAAACCAACAAGCTTGCGCCTTTAATATTTCTGTGCAATAAAACAGGAGTTATTAGTCTATAAAGTCAATTTAGGGAACGCTACGCAAAATATAATTTCAGAAATTCAATTTTAGAGCAGACAGATCCAAATCCATACTACATAAAACATTTTATGAGAAAAATAATAAAGCTGGTCATGTATAGATAACCTAATGCTTTTCCCCATTCCGTGGGATTTTCACTTGAAGACTTCCGTGAAAATCAAAGTTATATTCAGAACATGAATAAATAATGTTTCCACAAACGTATGTGTTATAAATAACCAGGAGGTGCAGATACACCTTATCAGGGTGAGATTCACCGTTATCTTCACTGTTATACTCTAAAAACACAAGCACATAAAAAGTGTGCTATCAGACACACGTTTTAACCTAAGCACAGGTGTGACTTTACAGGGAGGGATTGGGTTAGTGTTAGGGTCACACAGGCACTGACCAGCAGCACTGACCAACACACAGGCACTGATCAGCAGCACTGACCAACGCACAGGCACTGACCAGCAGCACTGACCAACACACAGGCACTGACCAGCAGCACTGACCAATACACAAGCACTGACCAGCAGCACTGACCAATACACAGGCACAGCCCATCTAACACTCAGGACCTACACAGCAAACCCAGGGCCAGTAAGATGCATGTGGTGGTGTTGAACCCTGAGATGTTCCTGTCTTTACTCCACTCTGCTCCTGGGGTCAGGAGGGTCTCACCTGTACCTGCACGCTTGTGATGAATGGGGCGTGTCAGTCGCTAAAAGCACCTTTTAAAATCTCTTTCCTCAGCCCATGGGGGGGGGGGGGGGGGTAAAGTGCTCTGGCGGAGTACCTACATCACACACACATTCGCTGGGTAAACTCACACACGCGTGACACATGGAGAGGGAGGGAGGGGGCCAGGAGAGCGGTGTTTCCAGCGCTGATACATTTATTACCTGTCAGAGAGCGCACCTGCTTTTCTGCTTCTTCCACATGTACCTCCCAGTGCTGGGGCCACCTGTGTTCATGAGCCAAGAGCCACCTGTGTTTACCCCTGTGCAACCTCTACCTCTGCTCTCTGTGTAACCACAGACCTATGCTCTCTGTAATTACAGACCTGTGCTCTCTGTAACCACAGACCTGTGTTCTCTGTGTAACCACAGACCTGTGCTCTGTGTAACCACAGGCCTGTGCTCTCTCTATAACCACAGACCTGTGCTCTCTGTAACCACAGACCTGTGCTCTCTGTAACTACAGACCTGTGCTCTCTGTAACCACAAACCTGTGCTCCCTGTGTAATTACAGACCTGTGCTCTCTGTGTAACCACAGACCTGTGCTCTCTCTATAACCACAGACCTGTGCTCTCTGTAACCATAGACCTGTGCTCTCTGTAACTACAGACCTGTGCTCTCTGTAACCACAGACCTGTGCTCACACATAGTTTACATTCTTTCACAGAATCCATTTATACTGCTGGATATTTATACTGCAGTTATTCAAGTGGAGTATCTTTGTTCAAGGGTACAATGGCAGGGACCCATGGGGCTGGGGGGCGGGGGTGGGGGTGGGGGTGGGGGTTTAAGGCTCCACTCCCCCAGCCATTACACCGCACCATCACCTCCCATTACATCCTCTTTTGCGCTGTACACACGCGTTAATATTTGTGAAAGCACTTCTCCACTCCTGAATCCCCGGGGGTCAGGCCAGGCCTAACCTTCCGCCACAAATCAGACGCTGTCTGGGAACTAATTCTGCTGAGATTAGAAACCCATTTGCAATGCGGATCTGCTGCAATACAGCATTTTTAAGAAGGTGCTTTGACAGGTCTGTTATTCGCGGAACATTTTCTGAAACATTTCCCCACTCCTCTGTTCAGAATGAGTCCAGTAAAGCGGTTTTACCCCCAAAACAACTTAAAGGAGATCAGCGATTTACATCTTATCCAACTGTCCAAAAACATAATAGGAAAACAGACAGAGTCAATAACATATCACATATACCAGGGACTGCAGGCATTCTCTATTATGCTCTATAATAAAAATCTATCTGAAATGTTTGATGAAAGCAGTGTTGTTAAGGGTAGGGCTGCCAGTTTATCTCCAGATCCACACAGAAAATCTGAGTCTCTGCAGCTCCTGTGGGGCTGCTCTATGAATAGCTAAAGGAAAAAAAGTGCCTGAATGTTTTGAGAAACAGCGATTTCCTGCATAATTGAGGACATACAGCCACTTCCGCGTTATCTCCGACCGATTCCGCATTGGCACCCTTCGATTAATGAATGGCGAGACCGCACTAGTCATTTGCACTCGCATATTAGGCGCCGTCCATGAAAAATTACTGATTAAGTCGAATGAGACCGGTGGAGCACCGGCAGAGGCGTTTAATGGCAGCTCCAATTCCCCTCAACTTTGATTTCCACTCTAAAAATGCGCCATTACCGGTGAATTCGCATTCTAAATCAGAGAGCATGCTTTTGCCTGTGTACATCAATTTTACAGTCTGCCATTCAAACGGCCTCTCTCTCCCCCACCCCCCCTTAGCCGTAGCAGGAGGGTTCCTGACAGGCCCAACAGGCCAATCAGAATTAGCCCACAATCAGCCAATCAGAGTGAAGCCTGAGGCTCCCTATGCTAGCCCGCTACCTGCACTGTGAGGCTGGGAGTTAGCCGCACTGCGCACCACACCAGTGCGACGGGTTCAAAGGTCATAACCAGAAAACACAGGGGAAAGGGGGGGGGAGCCTGGCCTCGGTGAGAGGAAGGGTAACGCACTGTGAGAGTATGCGGGTGTGAGGTGTGATTACACACAGCTTCCGCACGTTAAAGAGAGGATGAATAATTGGGCACCGCTGGTGACTGCTGATGCACTCGCTTTATAAGAGAAGCTGCATATTTTCCCCAGGCGTTTGATCATGGCTTGCAAACGACGCCACTTACACGCAAGATGAACTTAAAAGTGGAGCCTGTCCCACTTATCAGAACCCCGGCCTCTCCCCCTCCCACCCCCCAGACGCCGAAAATGAAACAAAGAGAAGTCAGACACCGGCTGCTCACCAAAAACAGGCTTCCTAACCAACACAGACCATCACAAATCATCACAGACTAACACAAACCAACAAAAACCATCACAAACCAACACAAACCATCACAAACAATCACAAACAATCACAAACCAACATAGACCATCACAAATCATCACAAACCAACACAAACCATCACAAACAATCACAAACCAACACAGACCATCACAAACAATCACAAACCAACATAGACTATCACAAATCATCACAAACCAACACAGACCATTACCAACCATCCCAGCCAACACAAACCAGCACAAACCAGCACAAAACAGCACAAACCATCATAGACCAACACAGACCAACACAGACCATCACAAACCAACACAGACCATTCACACTCTGCAAGCTGGAGCAGAACCTCTCCGTCATTTAAAAAATATTTTTCTTTCTTTCTTTTATTTCTTTGCAATGAAGCCTTTCTTCCGATGTGAAGTAAGAAATAAAGAAAGAGAGAGAGAGAGAGAGAGAGAGAGAGAAAGCCTAATAAAAGCCCCAGTCTGGCTCGGCTCCTGACGAGGGGGGTCTGCAGGGAGGACGGTTTTATTCTCCCCTCCTCATCCAATTACAGCGAACCTTCGCCTCCGCGCCAGCCCCGGCCTCGTCCGTCAGAGGAAATGAATCACTCCGCCGCGCCGCCGCCGCGCTCGAACCCGCTCATTTGCATCCGCTGCCTTCCCCCCGGAGACCCATTTACCTTCATTATTTGGGTTCCTCCCTCCCACGCCTGACTAAGTGGCACGCGTCCCCGTCTTCCCGCCGCACAGACCCCCGTTCCGTATTTCCTCTCATTTTTAACAAACGGTGTTCCAAACGGCACTGTGTGTGTGTGTGTGTTTTATTTTATTTTATTTCGCCCAGTGCGGTTAACTAAATAAAAACGAGCGCAGATTAGACCGCCTCCCTCCCTCGTGACCCCAGCACCGGGAACCTGTCCACCGCCAGTAAAACTCATTTCACCCACAGCTGCCGCAGGTCAACAGGACAGGAAGGGAGAAGAAACAGTCTCACGCCCCTCAACAAATCTGTCTTCCAACTTTCAGCAGCACTTGACTGCGCAATTTCACCGGTCACGTTCTGTCGTCTCCGTTTCCCTCTGCGTAACGTGCGGAAATGCAGCGGGAGGCGGGCATTTCGCCTGCATGTTGCTGAACAACGCCCATATTTCTGCACCTGTAGGGTACACAGTCATAAGACAAAACCGGTGAGCCCGAAGCAAAATCAAAGAAGAAGAAGAGAAACTGCATTGCAGTTACGTTTGGAGAAAAAAAGCCTCCAGTAAACCTGGGCTGGTCAGCCTCCAGTAAACCTGGGCTGGTCAGCCTCCAGTAAACCTGGGCTGGTCAGCCTCCAGTAGACCTGGGCTGGTCAGCCTCCAGTAAACCTGGGCTGGTCAGCCTCCAGTAGACCTGGGCTGGTCAGCCTCCAGTAAACCTGGGCTGGTCAGCCTCCAGTAAACCTGGGCTGGTCAGCCTCCAGTAAACCTGGGCTGGTCAGCCTCCAGTAAACCTGGGCTGGTCAGCCACCAGTAAACCTGGGCTGGTGCACAGTTCAGCAGAGCGCCCTTTGCTTAAGTGCTCACTGAAGGTTGCACCGGGAGCCAAACCCTTAAAAAAGGGAAGAGGAAGAAGACTGAGGAAGAAAGGGAGTTAAAAAAAAACACACTGGTTCCCAGAGCAACACGTATGTGTTCAGCTCTAAATTAAAGAAACGACACTTCAGCCCATGAGCATCTAAATAATTCCTCTCTCTCTCTCTCTCTCTCTCTCCCTCTCTCTCTACAATTGAAAAGCAAAGATGTTAAGTGTCTCGGTTTCGCCTGGAAGAGCACATAAAGAGGATGAGAAAGAAAGATTAAGAGAGAGAGAGAAAGAAGAATGAGAGGGAAAATGCTACCCCCATGTGATGTGTAAACTGTCAAAGAGGCTTTATCCTCCCAGTCCCTTCCAAGGTGAGGAGACGCAGTGACGCTCGGAAAGTTCTTGAAGCGATCCGTTTTCCCGCTCCACGCTTTCCGTTTTCCCGCTCCACGCTTTCCGTTTCCCCGCTCCACGCTCTGTACTTCTGCTGTAATAACAGTGCTGGCCCCTAGGGGGGGCCCTGGTTTATCTGCTCATTCAGCTGGTTTTCCACACACAATGATCCTTCTTCACATCCCTCAAATAAAGAAATGTACCACACTGCAGTCCACGTCCACTCCACAATCCCGGTAATGTTTAATGAACTCTGTTTCTGTCATACTGAAATGGACAATTTGTCTCGGTTTATCAGCAATCTATAACTGGACTACCACCAGTCTGCTGTTACACAGTACAGAGGCTTTCTGAACAAGCTTTCCACAAAAGACTGATCAGCACGAACAGCATCAGACTGATCAGCACGAACAGCATCAGACTGATCAGCATGAGCAGCATCAGACTGATCAGCATGAACAGCATCAGACTGATCAGCACAAACAGCAACAGACTGATCAGCACAAACAGCAACAGACTGATCAGCACGAGCAGCATCAGACTGATCAGCATGAGCAGCATCAGACTGATCAGCACAAGCAGCAACAGACTGATCAGCACGAGCAGCAACAGACTGATCAGCACAAACAGCATCAGACTGATCACCATGAACAGCATCAGACTGATCAGCACAAACAGCAACAGACTGAACAGCACAAACAGCAACAGACAGATCAGCACAAGCAGCATCAGACAGATCAGCACGAGCAGCATCAGACAGATCAGCACGAGCAGAATCAGACAGATCAGCACAAATAGCAACAGACAGATCAGCACAAGGAGCATCAGACAGATCAGCACAAGGAGCATCAGACAGATCAGCACAAACAGCATCAGACCGATCAGTACAAACAGCAACAGACAGGTCAGCACGAGCAGCATCAGACAGATCAGCATGAGCAGCATCAGACTGATCAGCACAATCAGCAACAGAAAATCAGCGATCCGTGTTGAAGTGCTTTGACTCTGTGGCTGGTGAGAGGACCTGTGCATTTTCTACGAACACTGATCCACATCTGGGACCCCTCTTTCTTTTAAATTATTCAAACCCTTTAGGAAAATTTCCTGTGGATTCCTGGCAAGCTTTTCAAAAGAAATACATATTTCATTTCACTTTCATCCTGTTTGTCCATACGCTTTCGGTCGGTAAGGTTTTGCCGATGACTCAGAAGGCTCTCCGGCGGTGTGGCACACAGAGAGATAAAGCTCTTCACATGCATTTCACATTCAGGCCAGAGCTGATCTAAGACAAGTCCCAACATACACCTTCAAATGCAGGAACACACAGAGCACACACGGCCTGTCAGGCATTCACACACACACACACACACACGCACACGCACACGCACACGCACAGACACACACACACACACACACTCAGGACACACACACACACTACTTTGAGAAAGCCCTACTTTAAAACAAAAGCCATTTTCCTCGCACAGACCATTTGCTGTGGCTTGTTAGGCACTTGACCCAAGAAATAAGCAGCTGAGTGCGGTGGCCGGGCCCGACCTGTTCATTAGCTATCTGTGGTAGCGCCAGCCTAACAAGGGCACATAATGGCTGCCCAGTGATCGTAACAAGGGCACGTAATGGCTGCCCAGCGACCCTAACAAGGGCACGTAATGGCTGCCCAGCGATCCTAACAAGGGCACGTAATGGCTGCCCAGCGACCCTAACAAGGGCACATAATGGCTGCCCAGTGATCCTAACAAGGGCACGTAATGGCTGCCCAGTGATCCTAACAAGCGCACGTAATGGCTGCCCAGTGATCCTAACAAGGGCACGTAATGGCTGCCCAGTGATCCTAACAAGGGCACGTAATGGCTGCCCAGCAACCCTAACAAGGACACGTAATGGCTGCCCAGCGACCCTAACAAGGACACGTAATGGCTGCCCAGTGACCTAACAAGGCACGTAAAGGCTGCCCAGTGACCCTAACAAGGGCACGTAATGGTGCCCAGCTGACCCTAACAAGGGCACGTAATGGCTGCCCAGCGACCATAACAAGGGCACGTAATGGCTGCCCAGGGACCCTAACAAGGGCACGTAATGGCTGCCCAGCGACCATAACAAGGGCACGTAATGGCTGCCCAGCGACCCTAACAAGGGCACGTAATGGCTGCCCAGCGACCATAACAAGGGCACGTAATGGCTGCCCAGCGACCATAACAAGGGCACGTAATGGCTGCCCAGCGACCCTAACAAGGGCACGTAATGGCTGCCCAGCGACCCTAAAGCGCGTTATTAAGTGCTTTCACTGCCCACCCCGGCCTTCTTTATTCTTTACTGTAATTAGCAGGTCTAGATCAGATTCTAATAAAAAAATATCATTGGTGGAGCACAAGATTTCCAACTGTCACTACCCAGCATCCCCCACTCTCCCATTTAAATAATTTTAAAAGGTGGGAATTCTATGAGTTCTGAAGAGCCAAAGAGCTGGGCTGCTTTTCAAACTGCAATAAGGAACACTTCAGCTTGAGTGGGAGAGAGACTGACATGAGTCAGATTTAATTCCTGTTTTGCTCTTGTTTGCTTTTCTCGTTTTTTTATTTTTAAAAAGAACGATGCATAAAAAATTTTTTTTTAATCCTAACCCTGCCACCTGTCTTCATCCTTGTTTGACTAAATTTTTCTATTAATTCTACACGACAATGGTATAAAGGGTGCATAATAAATATTATATTATTATTATTGTTATTATTATTAATTCTGTACCCTCAAAAAAAATACTGAACAGCTCAGTGGCCATGACAAAAATGGAGATGCAAACCATCGCAAAAAAAAACAAGTTCACATTTATTTTAAACAACCAAAATTTACTCCTCTGCTCCGCCCACCAATGACCCTCTGCTCCGCCCACCGTCCACCCAAGGGGGGAGGGGGGGGGGGGGGACCCTCAAAAAATATTAGAACACAGAATCTTCTGCAGTGGTGGGGCCCAAAGTCAGATCTCTTCATGGGACCCAAAATCTCAGAGTCAGAGCATGGCCTGTGCATGTGTGCATGTGAGTGCGTATGTGTATGTGTATGTGTGCGTGCCTGTGTGTGTACGTGTGCGTGTGTTATGTGCTCTTCTGGAGTCTCTGTGCGTCTGTGTCTGGGTCCTACAGGTGGAGCTGGTTGAGGACTTTACCCGATTGCTGATGATGCGCACCTGTGTCCACCAGACAGCCTGAAACATACAAAAAGCTGAAGATCCTGCAGTTGCAGAGATTACTCGTGATTTCAGGATTCGCAGCTACCATGTTTTGCCGTATGGTTTGTTTCAGTTTGTTTTGTGGTCAGTAATTTATTTGTTGTAGGTTACAGGTGATCAGGACGTTTCTTTTCTTTCTTGTTTTTAGACCTTTTTAGATAGTTAGGCCAGAGCAGGGAGAGTATTCGCCGAAAGACTCACTCTTTTTGCTTTTCCCCAGTAGGGAGGTTTAGAATTGTGTTTTCTTTAAGATAAGGAGTAGCCTAGCCCGGGATTGTTTTCTGCCTGAACCATCCTGTTAACCTATTCTATTTTTGTCTTATGTTTGTAATAAACAAAAACAAAAAAAGTTATGTACACATTGACTCCTTTTCTGGATAGTGGCATTTGGTGTTACTATCCACTCTAGTCCTTGGGTATTATAGCTTGGGTCGACTATTGGGATATGTGTGTGTGTGTGTGTGTGTGTGTGGAGTAAATGCATGTGTGTGTGTGTGAGCGTGTGTGGAGTAAATGCATGTGTGTGTGTGTGTGTGTGTGTGTGTGGAGGAAGTGAGTGGTGTGTGTGTGTGTGTTTTGGTGGGAAGATGAAAGGCTGTACAGCATATGAGATTTAATGGAGGGATGCACTCCAGGTACATTTAGTGATCAAACAGCAATCAGACAGGCCTGAAAACATGAGCAGTAATCTGGAAGCAGGTGGACTGGAATGTGACATCACAGTGTGCCAGCTATCTGCAGTCAGGGTATGAGCTGAAAAATATCAGATACTCAGCCATCGGCTCGTAATGCCTTGCCCTGAACAGGATTACACATTCCTCTCTCAGCAGATACTCAGCCATCGGCTCATCATGCCTTACCCCAAACAGGATCAAAGATTACTCACTCAGCATTTAGTCAGACATCGGCTCGTTATGCCTTACCCTGAACAGGATCACAGATTCCTCTCTCAGCAGACACTCTCTGCGTCTTAACCACAGCAGGTCTCTGGTAGTAATGGGAGTTTGCACTGCGCTATATGCAGCTACAGCTGCAGCATCGCATCCTCGCGGTAACCTGGCACTTCCTTAAACCATCCCTGAGCCTGCATCACACCGGGATGTTCTGACTGCAGCAGTACACAGAGCTCCGAACGTTAGCAGCACAAATCTGAGTACCTGGATCGGCTATAAAACCTGGGAGAGAATCAGCACCCCGGCTGCACCCCACAGCAATCGGCTGGTCATGCCTTACTGTAGACGGGGATGGGCCCGCTGCCAGAGCTAATCTAACTCAAGGGCGCTCCGTTTGATTAAAAGCCCCCCCCCGAGCGTTAAGTGTTAAGCACTTTTTCTCTTCGCCAGCACAGATCGCTGCATATTGGCTGAAAACTGGCCTTTCTGTAGTTAACTGTGACACAATGCTTAGAACACTGGAGTACGAGCGCTGCGAGTTTGAATCCAGATTGTATCACTGCAGTTGCACCCTGGGAAAATGCAAAGCACGGCACTGCCATTGGTCCAAAAATAAACCGGGGTGTGTGAGTGTGTGTGTGTGTGTGTGCGTGTGTGCGTGTGTGTGTGTGTGCGGTGCGAGATGTTTGCTTGTCTGCGGTAGCTGTGCACCACGGACACTCTGTGTTTAGCGCGCAAAGCGCTAAAAAAGAGCATCTGCACCCGGCAGTCCGTCGCGGTGCGGGGAACATGGGAACACACCGCGAGTGTAAACGATGCGCTCCTAACCGCACACACCTACTGTTACATTTCCATCTGAAGTTCCCCCCGGCCTCATTATCTGAGAGATGAACGGCCTCCCTGCTTTCTCTCTCTCTCTGCTTCCTGTCATCTTCGGAGAGATGGCAGATGTTTTGGTGGGAACAAGAAAACAAGGGAATGAGATGTCAGTGCAGGAGGAGAGAGGGAGAGGGAGAGGGAGAGGGGGGAGGGGGAGGGGGGATGCAGTAACAACATGGAGAGCTAGCGTGAGGGCCAAAGCGGTTAGCTGCGTTTGACAGCTGCGGCGTCAGTACCGAGCACCTGAGACGCTAGTCTGGGAGGGGGGGGGGGGCTCTCCTGTATTGCAGAGGCTGATGGGACGGCCCACTGAAGCAGGACCAGAGCTCCACTGAGCAGCAGCCCATCCAAAAAGAGAGAGGACCACCCCGCCTGATCCCCCCCCCAGCTGGGATCATGGGGCAGAAATGTATAAATATCGAGCCATCGCTCATCTCTCACAGCTAGCCAATAAAACGCTCTCCCACTATTCAAACTGCAGTACGGCTAACCCACAGCTCACTCCAGCTTTCTCTGTGAGAGATAGAGAGAGAGACAGAGGGGTGGGGAGAGGGGGAGAGAGAGAGAGGGGGGGGGAGTGAGAGAGAGAGAGGGAGTGAGAGAGAGAGCGAGGGAGAAAAAGAGGGAGAGGGAGTGAAAGAGTAAAAAAGAGAGAGAGGGAGAGAGAGACAGAAGGAGAGAGAGTGTTTAAATAATATAGCATGAGAGGTCTTAAAGGTTTATGATAAAGCTGGCACAGTCTAGATTTGATACAGCTAATCCACACCCAAATAACTGTTACTTGGGTGTGGATTAACCACATCAAATCCAGACTGTGGCAGTAATGCTGCAGTGGGAAGAAACGCAGGATAATGTGCAATTGGTCATGTCCTTGTCTGAGGAGGGAGGGGTTTCTGTGAGTGGGACAGCGCCCCATCTGGTCATTAAGGCACCTGCAGTCTCCCTGCACAAGCTGCACATGAAGTGTGCCCCCCTCTGACTGTTTAAATTTGAATTTGCATTTTATTCGGCAGACACTTTTATCCAAAGCGACGTACAATAAATACACACTGAACTACAGAACACAGGTCAGATAAGGTGCAAATTCTACTAAACGCAAGGCACGAGACACTGTATGAGAAAGACCTACAACATCAAGATGAAGATACAAGTGCAATGTGCAAGTGCTAGAAGATCAAAATACAAGTCATACACGAGAGTGATACTTGACTGGGGGTAGCCCTGCGGAGGAGTGTTAGAGTTCATCCAGGTACAGTCTTAAGAGATGCGTCTTCAGACCGCAGTGCAAAATGGGCCGTGACTGAACGGTTTGTGCAGTGTCTCCGATGTCTGTGTGCACTTAACTACTAAACTGCAGAATGAAGAGAAGAAGCAAAATCAGCAGCAAGACAGTGGCCCTCATTCACAAACCGAACGTATGACAGAAAACTGGGCGTGCGGTCATTTCCACGCAAAGCTCGGCATTTATCAATTTGGACGTGAGCGGAGGCAACGATCAAATCTCACGTCAAGTCTCAACTCGTGTACGCAAGTTTTCATGTCAGCGTGGACTTGCGGTGCAGCATAGTAAATCTGGCTTTAAATCTGAGTCGGAGAATTGTTATTAGACCATATTCTGACTGGCATCCAAGCATATGCATCCACATATTCATCACTTAAAAATATGTCGCCTATGGCAAACTATTCTATTTTGTAAAGGCCTACATCGACTGTGTCATATCCCTAACATAAATAGTTATTTTCAAATTGTTTGCAATTAACGAGGTTGACAGTTTTTTGGTGTAGGCTATGAGATTAATTTCTCGTTCATTTTGAGATAGCCTACTTGTTAGGCTACGCTACTGCTGACATAATTACAAGCAATTAGGTTAGATGCTTATTCAGTCACCTATTTAAACAAGAGCTTTGACAGTCATCAGATCTCGGCAATGACAGATCTGGCTCTGTTAGAAGACCTCTACGCGCCCGTAAGACGAAAATGAAACAAACGAAACGAAAGCATGTTTATAACATCATTAAAACATCATTAAAATGAAGAAATAAATTAACCCTGCAACCGTGCAATTATTTAAATACTAGTAGCCTAGGCGATTCAATTTTTACCATTATCCGGCTCGGACACAGGTCTGTGTCTCCTCCGCCACCTGTTATGCCCGAAATGGAAGCAGACCCGATAAGCGTGGACACTCGCTCCTCAGTCTGCGTCAATGCAAGCCTGGAATCCAGCTGGCCTCCTCCAGTCAGCTGGGTGCTGCGCCTACGGGCTGCAACACACTTTTTGGTGGCGGTCTGACCATTGTTTCTTCACCTAAATGTAGCCTAAAGAATTACAATATAAGCTAATTACTATATATACACACATATATATATATATATATCATGGATGTATAGCCTAAATTAAATATTCCAACCTCAGCTGGAGTCTATGGCTATAGTCCTTCCACGCTGCATTTTTCTGACTTCCTTCTATGCCACTTTTCAGGCTGCCAAATAGAACTAATTGGTTCAGATTCTATTTCTAGGTCGGAGAAATTTCTCTTTTTGGCCGTATTACGCTTCTCCACGTTGTAAACTCTAGGGGCGAGGCCTCTAAACCGAGAATATATAGGGGCGTGATATTTAAATGACGATTGTTTTAAGCCGCCACATTTATCAACGCCCGATCATTCCTACGCTGATTGGCGAGATACAAACGTTTCATGAATCACACGTGAACCCTGTCGTAAGATGATTTCAGATTGATAAATGAGGGCCATTGTGTGCTCGGGAAGAGAGTACAAGCTCACCAGAGCCCCTCGGAAATGAAAATCAACACACAAAATGGGAGTTTTTAAAAGATTTCAAAAACGCGAATGCTCACCTGATAGCAATCACAAGAAATATTCGTATTGAATTATCGGTCATCATTTCCAAGCCACTGCCTCTTGCTCAAATTACCTTACAGATCCAAGGAAGTTATACTTATCTTATACATCTGTTAGACCACACTTGGAGTATTGTATGCAGTTCTGGGGACTGTACAACAAGAAAGATATAGAGGCTGTGGAAAAAGTTCAAAGAAGGGCAACCAAATTGATTCCTGGCATGAATGATAAAAGCTATGAGGAAAGACTTAAGATGCTTAATCTCTTCAAGCTTAGTAAAAGGAGATTTAGGATTGATTTGTTTGAGGTTTTTAAGTTCATAAAGGGGATTAACAAAGTGAACAACAAGAGACTCTTCAGGTTGAGTTCTGTTAGTATAACGAGGGACATAAATGTAAATTAGCAAAAGGTAAATTCTGCAGACATTAGGAAGCAGTTTTTTCACACAGAGAGTAGTCATTGTGCGGAATAGCCAGCCAGGTCACGGAGTAAAGGCAGAAACTCTGGGAGTTTTCAAACCCCGGCAAGATACGATGTTAGACACTGCCAAGCCTGTAGGTAATCAGAGCACTAGGTACAATTTACTCAGGAAAATGGCAAGCATTGTTGGGCAGAATGGCCTGTTCTCGTCATTATGTTAGGTTAAATTATCCCTGAGAGTAAAGTGCAGTGTCAAAGCCCTTCAACCCCAGTCATTCACTCAGAACTAAGTGTGATAAGTGAGATACTGAGGTTAATACTGAAGGGCCTATCAGTCTAAATAGGTTTACCAGGCCCAGTGGGGAGCGGAAACGACTGACTGACGCCGGCAATGACGAGCCGAACGTGGGGCGACTGCGGCTAACTGATCTGAAGAGGGACCCCAAGTGTCAGTGTACCCCGAGGCCTCGTGCTCACACAGCTGAGAGGCTTTCACAAAAAAGAGACTTTTCTTCTGTAAAATATGTTGCTTTTATTTGTTAAGCTTCAAAGAGCCGTTTCCAAATCAGGCTAATGCGGCGGAGGCAGCAGGAGCAGTGCGTGGGCTCGCTGGTCGTTTGAGTCCGATTTGAGTCACAAGGGGTGAAAATAAAGGACCAGTCTGAGGAACAAGCTCGGAACGAACTCAGGCAAGAAAGCTGGAACCGGCTGGAGACTTTCTGACAAAATGGAATTATTAATTAAAACAAAATCAAACAAAAGCAGAATCGTTAGGGTAAAAAAAACACTCATATCTGGACTTATAACTAGGCTGTATGCCTCCTAAGGAAATGAAAGATGTAGCTACACGGTGACGTATCTGGGTGATTCTGTAACTGATGGAAACTAAAACGTAAGCTCATCACAGATTAAATTCCAAAATGAAGAGTGACACTTTCTGCGCATAATCTTCTTGTTATGTGCTTGATGAAATGTTTTACTGCACAGGCAATTAAATGTGTAAGTCTACAATAAGAATGTAATCAGCGTTTCCATTCGCTGGGCACTGATGGCTTCTGACACAAAGGCGTTTTCCCCAAATGGCATATCTGCGCACCATCTGCTCCACACGGACTGCACTCCTCTCCAGAGGAGCCCAAACCCTTTTTAATTCTTTAAAAAAATCCATCCTGCCTCAAGCATTGCTTTTAAAATGATAGTGTTTATCCTGTCACACAGAGTGGATCTGTACCAATAGTGTGCAGTTTATCTGGCTGATAAATGCCATTTAAAAGTGGAAAAAAACTGAATTTCTAAGCACTGTGTGCATCATACACTCCTTAGAACTAACAGAGAGACCGAAACAGAAAAATGAAACTGAAGTTAAAGTGATTAAGTATCCCTGTTTTTAAATAACTACCGGTTGCTGTATCCAAATCCCAATTAGTGACTTAAAGAAAAAATAAACAAAAAATATATTATATATTTATTTCATATTTATTTAAATATGCTTACTTTCACAGGAAATATGAAAAACATGAGAAATACAAAAAATATAAAATATGAAAAATACATAATTCTGCAAAAAAAAAAAATTCCAAACAGTGCTGACCGAGGTTTATTTTCAGCTCATAATGGACAGTGCTGAGATACAGAAGAAAGAGAAGCTGATCTCGGACCAGCCTTGCTGCTCTGATTTTTTATGAATACAGGCCCTGACAGGCCTGAGCAGGAGAGAAATTCCATCCTCTGCGGATTTCAAACCAGCGGTCCCAGGCCACTGCTCTCCGGGACGCGCATATTAAGAATAAATGTCCATGAATTAAGGATGCGCCCCGTGCTTCCAATTTCGCCCGCATCATTTATTTATTTTTCATCTTGCGTCCCGTCCGTGGCAGAAATGAACCCCCCTGTTTAATGTCCACCGCAGCAGCGCCGCCAACCAAAGCGACAGCAGGTCCCATCCCCAGCACAGGGGCCCAACCCAAAGCCGCTAAACAGCCCCCAGCACAGGCCAAACCAAGCCACCTAAACAGCCTCCCAGCACAGGGGCCCAAACCCAAAGCCACCTAAACCAGCCCTCCCCAGCACAGGGGCCCAAACCCAAAGCCACCTAAACCAGCCCTCCCCAGCACAGGGGCCCAAACCCAAAGCAGGCTAAACCAGCCCTCCCCAGCACAGGGGCCCAAACCCAAACCAGCCCTCCCCAGCACAGGGGCCCAAACCCAAAGCAGGCTAAACCAGCCCTCCCCAGCACAGGGGCCCAAACCCAAAGCCGGCTAAACCGGCTGCAAATCCACTAAATACTGCAAGCCGTTAAAAAATGTAACCGGAAAGCGAGACCCTCTCTTCTGGGACCCGCTGTCAGGCTCGTGTTAATATGTGAGACGTGGGAGCGGCTAACCGGGCGGCCCGTGGCCGAGGGCAGGCGGGGGGGGGCTCAGGCACCAAACACGTCCTCATAGGGCCGCTTCCCCAATTAACATGCATCGCTGTGACTGCAAAAGGCCCCGTTCTGCGCTGAAAACACATCTGTGTAGCTGCCTCTGACGGGCACATCTGTATCAGCTGCCACCGACGAGCACATCTCCGTAAGTGTCCCGTATTATCAAGGTGAAAATGAATATCCAAGTTGAGGGGTGGCGCGGGGCGTGAGGGGGGGTGTGGGGGGTGTAGGGAGGGTCAGTCTCACTGTTACTGAAAGGTAAAGTCAGATCTGCCAGAAAATCTGTATCACTGCCAGCTCATGTTTTATTTTTTCTCTCTCTTTGCACTCAGATCATAAGGCTTTAACAGTGTTTTTTTGTTTTGTTTTGTTTTGTTTTGTTTTGTTTTTGTTTTCAGCGAATTGCTGCCAAGGCAAATTTGACCAGACAAGCACACTTGTTTAGACACAATGCCTCTGTGTCGGATATGCAAAGCAGCCCAAACACTCTTACAATATAAATGAGGCGAGCCGACAGGGCGAAAGACTCCAGCACCACAGAAACGAGCCGCAGATCAGGAGCGACCTTCAGAGCGGGATGAAGGTCACTCGCTAAATTACTGCATCAGAGTTCAGCGCGACTGAAACGCCCGAAATACTGGCCCCCTGACCCCCACTAACCTCCGGGGTTACAGGGGCGAATCACACACTGACTCTGTTCCAGAAACCTCCGGGTTAGAGGGGCGAATCACACACTGACTCTGTTCCAGAGGTACAGATAAAGCAGACTCACCTTCAGCAGCACAGAGTCAGGTAAGTAAATAAAGAGCGCTGTGATGTGGTGACAGCAGATGCTGGGTAAATCCCGTTCCATACCCAACAGGCCGGGCGACACAACCCCTGCTCTCTGCGTTGTGATTGGAGCACGCGGGAAATCGGCCAATCAGCAACAACTCACGCAGCAGCCCTATCGGCCAATCAGCAGCTGCTCACGCTGCAGCCCTTTCGGCCAATCAGCAGCGGCTCACGCTGCAGCCCTTTCGGCCAATCAGCAGCGACTCACGGGGCAGCCCTTTCGGCCAATCAGCAGCGGCTCACACTTCAGCCCTTTCGGCCAATCAGCAGCGACTCACGGGGCAGCCACGACAGAGGCTGGAGAATGACAGTTTGAGTGGCGGGGGGAAAGGGGGGAGTGGCCTGGTGAAACTTTAATGATATCAACTTAAACTGTACGGATATCAACTCCACTCAAATCAACATAAGGAGTACAAACATTAACCTAAATACTACCAATATTAATGTAATGCCAGATATCAATCACAAGATGACCAAACCTCACCAACCTACATATATGCTACAGATATGAAGTTAAACACCACTAAATAAAAAGTAAAATGGCACTAATATCAAATACAACAGAACTGATATGAACTGCATTGTGTCAGTTAATAAATAAAACAGCAGAGGAAGGTATGTTAATGTTTGTGAGATGTGCAGACATATCATGTGATACACAGACTGGGCATGTGATTGGCTGGCCACTGGGGCAGGTTCACAGCTCTAGAGCTTTCCAAGCAGCCGTTGGAGGGAAGCCCTATTCTCCCGTCTATGGAAGCGCTATATTTGTAAATAAATGTCGACCCTGATCTTTAACCGAATGCGCCTGCATTGTGGAGTTATTGCAGATAAGCATACGGTTATTATTTTTATCAGCTACTAATCAGCCATTCTATTCACAATTCATATGATTCATATAAAAAAAACAAATAAGCACACCGTTCTTCTGCAAAATATGGAAAATAAATCTCTCCATATGTTATTCGTGGATGAGACGGGTTATCAGTCTTATTATTAGACTTTCAGAGACATCAGGAGAGAACAGAACAGCTTCTGCCTGACTGCTGTGTCTCCCCCACAGCTCAGAGTTAAAGACACAACCCCCTACTGCCCAAAATTTGTCCAAGCTCCACCCCACTCCACCCAAGCTCCGCCCCACTCAACATAAGGTCTGCCCCCCATTTAAGCTCTGCCCCACTCCACCCAAACCCTGCCCCTCTCCATCTGACCTCCGCCCCCATTCCACCCAATGCTCAGCACTGGGCTAGTAAGCGCTCAGTGCTGGGTTAGTAAGTGCTTGGCTGGGGGCTGAATGCTCAGTGCTGGGTTAGTAAGCGCTCAGTGCTGGGTTAGTAAGCGCTCAGTGCTGGGTTAGTAAGCGCTTGGCTGGGGGCTGAATGCTCAGTGCTGGGTTAGTAAGCGCTCAGTGCTGGGTTAGTAAGCGCTCAGTGCTGGGTTAGTAAGCGCTCAGTACTGGGTTAGTAAGCGCTTGGCTGGAGGCTGAATGCTCAGTGCTGGGTTAGTAAGCGCTTGGCTGGGGGCTGAATGCTCAGTGCTGGGTTAGTAAGCGCTTGGCTGGGGGCTGAATGCTCAGTGCTGGGTTGTAAGCGCTCAGGCTGGGTTAGTAAGCTCAGTGCTGGGTTAGTAAGCGCTGGCTGATGTCGCTGGGTTAGTAAGGCTTGGCTGGGGGCTGAATGCTCAGGCTGGGTTAGTAAGCCTCAGTGCTGGGTTAGTAATGCGCTCAGTGCTGGGTTAGTAAGCGCTCGCGCTGGGGTAGTAAGCTCAGTGCTGGGTTAGTAAGCGCTTGGCTGGGGGCTGAATGCTCAGTGCTGGGTTTGTAAGCGCTCAGCGCTGGGTTAGTAAGCGCTCAGTGCTGGGTTAGTAAGCACTTGGCTGGGGGCTGAATGCTCAGCACTGGGTTAGTAAGCACTCAGCGCTGGGTTAGTAAGCGCTCAGTGCTGGGTTAGTAAGAGCTTGGCTGGGGGCTGAATGCTCAGTGCTGGGTTAGTATGCGCTTGACTGGGGGCTGAATGCTCAGTGCTGGGTTAGTAAGTGCTTGGCTGGGGGCTGAATGCTCATGCTGGGTTGTAAGCGCTTAGGCTGGGTGTGAAGCTCAGTGCTGGGTTAGTAAGAGCTTGGCTGGGGGCTGAATGCTCAGTGCTGGGTTAGTATGCGCTTGACTGGGGGCTGAATGCTCAGTGCTGGGTTAGTAAGTGCTTGGCTGGGGGCTGAATGCTCAGCGCTGGGTTTGTAAGCGCTCAGCGCTGGGTTAGTAAGCGCTCAGTGCTGGGTTAGTAAGCGCTTGGCTGGGGGCTGAATGCTCAGTGCTGGGTTAGTAAGTGCTTGGCTGGGGGCTGAATGCTCAGTGCTGGGTTAGTAAGCGCTCAGCGCTGGGTTAGTAAGCGCTCAGTGCTGGGTTAGTAAGTGCTCAGTGCTGGGTTAGTAAGCGCTCAGTGCTGGGTTAGTAAGCGCTCAGTGCTGGGTTAGTAAGCGCTCAGTGCTGGGTTAGTAAGCGCTTGGCTGGAGGCCACTGACCTCCTTCCTGTTTGGGCCTCAGAAAGGCAAACCTCCATTAGCAACACAGAGCAGGAGGCAGGAGGTCACATCGCCACGGCAGCACCGATAATTCGGCCCGGGACAAGGCCGTTTGCGGGGACGGGGGGAGCGGATGCGTTCACGTTTTCATGGAAAATAAAAAAAGCCAAGATGAATGATAACAGGGAAAGGTGGATTTGAAAAGACAAAAGGTACATTTGTATTCAAACAAAGAAAGGAAGAAACTGACCCCTCACACCCCCTCCTCCGCCCACCCCGCTCCACCCACCCCTGCCAGAAGGATTGCCCATTAGGGAATGAATAAGAAACATCAAAAGAACGCTGTAATTGCATTATCCGTCGGATCATTAAGAGAAAATTGCATTTTGTCTATTAAGGGCCAGAGAAAGGTAGAACTCACACACCTGTCTAATAAGCGGAAGAATTAATCTGCTGGCTCCAGGGCTTTGCAGCTAATCATTCTCTCTCCCCAGATCCGTATGGCAACATCATTTCTAGCAGCGTCTTTTACGCTTGAAGGGAACACAACAATTTAATTAATGGTAAAAGAGACTGAAGAAAATGGAGAAAAGCAGGCAGATATTACGTTAATGTGACACAGGAGCTGTTTAATGATGGCGTCTGCGCAGGAGGACTGTCAACGCGGCACAGGTACAGCGGTAACGCGTCAGTAAAACAACAGATGTTCTGGAGCCTCTCTGTTAGAATATGAAAGCACTTGAGAAACCCATAAAAAGCATTCCCTAATTTTAAAGCTTCAGCATCTTTATATTCGTTTTTATTCATTTTTTTGGCAGCCTCCACGTCGGTCGGTCGCTCGGTGCAGACGCGCATGGCGCATGCCGCATGGCTGCATGACCTGCGCTTCCTGCTGCGGAATCCTATTGCAGTGCTTCGCCACTTCATCGCAGCGGCTAATATCCGGAAACCGCTACGAACCGACAGCGCCACAGCAGAGGGAAATTAAAACAGCGCAGGTGCGGGGGACGGGTACAGGGGACGGGTGCGGGGGACGGGTGCGGGGACGGTCGGGGACGGTACGGGGGACGGGTGCGGGGGACGGGTGCGGGGGACGGGTGCGGGGACGGGTGCGGGGGACGGGGGACGTGCGGGGGACGGGTGCGGGGGACGGGTGCGGGGGACGGGTGCGGGGGACCGGGGGACGGGTGACGGGGACGGGTGACGGGGGACGGGTGCGGGGGACGGGTGCGGGGGACGGTGACGGGGACGGGTGCGGGGGCGGGGACGGGTGCGGGGGACGGGACGGGTGACGGGGGACGGACGGTGCGGGGGACGGGTGCGGGGGACGGAGGTGCGGGGGGACGGGGGACGGGTGCGGGGGACGGGGACGGGTGCGGGGACGGGGGACGGTGCGGGGACGGTACGGGTGCGGGGGACAGGTGCGGGGGACGGGTACGGGGGACGGGTGCGGGTGCGGGGGACAGGTGCGGGGGACAGGTACGGGGGACACGAGGCTCGGTCACACACTCCAGCACGTTTCGGGACTCACTGACGCTGACTTGCAGATGACATCGCTTTTGGCATTTCTATTTAAACAATAATAATTCTTTTTGTTCCATCGACGCATTTGTGCTAAGTCACACCTGTGAAGTTAGCACACCCTTACGGTAAACCCACAAGGGAAGTATGATGCTCCGATGTGGGTCACATTAAAGGAGAATATCACTCATATTGTGTTTAGTAAGAATATAACAATATACACACTGTTTTTCAAATCAATAAATTAGAAGCCAAAATGTAATGGCTTATTTAAGTGGCACTATTTTCCTGTTCATCTTAATGAAACTACACTATGCAGTAATGCGTTTCTTTTTCCATAGCCTGAAACAATGCAAAATTCACACATTGCATCCTGGGAAAATGAGGAAGTGGGGAGAAGTGGTATAATAAATGACTCTCAGTCTCGTCACTTTAATGTGTGGAGCTCAATACGTCCCAAAACAAGTGCCCTGCGGCTAACGATTTTTTAATTTGGAAAACAGAGAGCAAACGCAGCTACCAGAGCACCTCAAACTTCCTCCAGAACTCACTCCCCTAAATTACATCATCCAGGAAGCCAGATCCAGCCTGTCTTCAACCGACAGCAGTCGATTGTTTTGTTGTCGGCAAGACGGACAAAACGATATCGATTTTTGGGTGAAGTTGGCCTAAATATCCCACAATGCCTCATGAGGCTGTCTCCGTCTGTCCAGAAAGAAACCACCGCATGCCTGAAGGAAGCACAGGTGAGCTCCTCTTGACTACACCCCCCCCCAGCCTTTTGAGATAGCAATGTTGCAGGTATGTATTGTGTTGTAATGTGCTGTAATGTAATGTGATGTAATGTTAGTCAGAAGGCATTTCTTTCTGACAGTGACGAGCTGCCTGCAGAGAGGAACCAGTTGAAAGACATTCTCTCAGTTTGTTCTCCCGCTGTGTTTCCGCTGGGCTGAGAACAGCCGAGAAGCTGTTTATCAATTACAGACAATAACACCAGAGAAAAATACACTGAAATGCTAATACACGTCAACATATAGAGGCATTCAAATATATTTTCCAGTACATGCCGATACGTTGTCATTTTTGTTGAATAATAAATCTCTATTTTAAAAAATACGGTTATTCATATTATTTTGACAAATAAAAACAAGCTGTTAATATGTGGGGTTACTTTGAATATGAGGATATAAAAAATGTACATTATATATTTTACATTTTCATATAATAAACACGATGAAACATTGGACTAATTTTATCCGAGCTTATTCACAGGGCTGTGAGCCGAGCAGAACACAGACTCCCCCCTCATACGCATAATTTCACACAGAAAGTTTGCTCATCTTTGTTTTCAGAACACGGATAGTGTGATCGCTGGTGTTTGCACATCTGTCGCTGAGGCAACTGTTTTTACAAGTGCAGTATGGGTAGAAAGCACTCCAGAGCTAGCAGATGATTATGGCTTGTTTATTATGAAACGATTTTGTTGCCAAATGAAAACATTTGCGCTCGTGAACCTTTTCATGAATCTCAAACTGCACCAGGCAACAAGAACAAACACACACGGTTAGCGCAGTATGGCTGCTGTGGGTACAATCACAGCTCAGCACGTGAGCCAAGCCTGCATTAAGCTAATCACCATATAGCCATATACCAGTCACCACAGTTAATATGTAGGCCTCATGACCAATAATCATGAATTATGAGGCATGGCAGTTGCTAAATGGTAAATCTGGAGGTTTGTATCAACATGTTTATCCGTCGGATATTCTCAATTCATCCCACAAATATTTTTCTGGAAGAAAATAATATTTGTACATCATGTGATTAAGAGATTTATTTGACTCAAGCTAAATGAAAACAGGAGGGATGGAGAGGGAGAGGTAAAGTGATAGGAGAAGAGCAGGAGAGGGAGAGAGAGGGGGAAGGAGAGAAAGGGAAGGAGAACAACAGGAGAGGGAGGGAGAGCGACAGAAGAAGAGCACGAGAGGGAGGGGGACAGAAGAAGAGAGGGAGGGAGAGGGACAAGAACAGCAGGGGAGGGAGGGAGAGAGGGAGAGCGATAGAAAAAGATCATGAGAAGGAGAGAAAGAGGAGGGAGGGAGATGGACAGAAGAAGAGCAGGAGGAGGAGAGGGAGAAGAGAGAGAAGGAGAGGAGGTGGAGAGGACAAAAAGAGAGGAGAGGCGGAGCGATAGAAGAAGAGTAGAATGAGGGAGAGAGGGAGGGAGGGAAAGGGAACAAGAAGAGTAGGAAAGGGAGGGAGAGGGACAGAAGAAGAGCAGGAGAGGGAGGGAGAGAGGGAGGGAGGGAGAGGGACAGAAGAGAGCAGGAGAGGGAGGGAGAGAGAGGAGGGAGGGAGAGGGACAGAAGAAGAGCAGGAGAGGGAGAGAGAGAGAGGAGAGGGACAGGAAGAAGAGGAGACGGGGAAGGACAGAAGAGTAGGAGAGGGAGGGAGAGGGACAGAAGAAGAGCAGGAGAGGGAGGGAGAGAGAGGGAGGGAGAGGGACAGAAGAGGAGCAGGAGAGGGAGAGTAAGAGGCCGGAAAGTGAAGGCAAGGCTTAATCAGTCATGATTAGCAGTGAGATGGGAGATGAGCAGAGCCCACGTGCAGTGGAGGACCAGCAACACGTAGGCCATTAACAGAGAAGAAGAGAAAGAGCGCAGCTAACCGGAGCACTGCCATTGAGCACAGACATGCCCAGTGCGCTCCGCCACCCGAGCTAACCGAGCACTGCCATTGAGCAAGACATGCCCAGTGCGCTCGGCAGCGTAACCAGAGCACAACGTGCCACAGATATGCAGCAGACCCGCAGCTAACCCCGCCATTAGCCAGACTGCCCAGTGCGCTCGCTCCCCCCCCCGCAGCTAACCAGAGCACTGCCATTAGCACAGACATGCCCAGTGCGCTCGCCCTCCCCGCAGCTAACCAGAGCACTGCCATTGAGCACAGACATGCCCAGTGCGCTCCCCCCACCCCGCAGCTAACCAGAGCACTGCCATTGAGCACAGACATGCCCAGTGCGCTCGGCTCCTCCCCCCCGCAGCTAACCAGAGCACTGCCATTGAGCACAGACATGCCCAGTGCGCTCCCCCCCCCCGCAGCTAACCAGAGCACTGCCATTGAGCACAGACATGCCCAGTGCGCTCGCTCCTCCCCCCCCCCCCCCCCCCGCTCGCTGTATCGTGGGCTGAACGGAGGGATGTGCTGGTAACAGACCTGGCTTCTGCAGAGCAGCCCGGCTCCAACTGTTCCCGCCATTTTTTCTTTTTCTTCACGGAAACTCACCACTGACTGGACGATTTGCGACTGTAGCCTGCTAGTGTGACTGTCAATTTGTGACAAAGTTGCTAATTATTGGCCAATTTGTGACAGTAAGCTGCTAGTGATTGGTAGAATTGAGACTAAGTTGCTAGTGATTTGGCAATTTCTGACGCTAAGCCGCAAGTGATTCGTCGATTTGTAACTAAGTTGCTAGTGATTGGTCAATTTGTGACGGTAAGTTGCGTAAGTCGTTAGGAGACACAATGAAAGTGTAATAGAGCATGAGGAAGCTGTAGGGATGTTTTTGAGCTGGGTTGGGTTGGGTGTGTGTGTGTGGGGGGGGGGGGGCTGGGGGTGTTATAATTCTAAAGCTTCTGCATTTTAAAAGCTGCTAATCTGTCATCCAAACCATGGAATACAAACCAGACTGGCCACTAATTCACCTTTTCAGTGACACAGCAGGTCAGCCTCTTCTGAAAAGTTGCCAAAGTCAGAGAGTAAATCCTGAAAAGTTGCTCAATTGTTTGCCTTTTTTTTTCTTTAGGTGGGGAGGGCGAAAGGTGCAGTAAGAAGCACAAAGTTCCCCTTTTTTTTAATTTAACAAAACTCTCTAAGTCAGCGACACGCCACCCTCCTCGTCCCAAGAGCTGGGAGTGAATTTCTGGGAAAGGCCTTTCAGACGTGACATTTGGGACTGTAACTGCCCCCTTCATCGATAACCTTTCCGCCCACACACCCAAAGGCCAGCCTCCGCGCTCCAGTGTGCAGGCGGGGGATTTCTCTTAAAAATGGAACTGAATTATTCCTGTGCGGTCCTACAGAAAATGTATTTGTTTATTTATGTATTTATGCATTATTCAGAGGGCTGTACTGCAGCTGTCAGTGTGGCTGCAGGCACCTCAGGCCCTTGGATCTGGCTGCCGGAGTTCTGGGCACAGATCTGGGCTCTCGGTTCTGAGGAGGGAGGTCGCCGAGCGATCGCTCACCGTTTCCCCCGGGACACAGAGGGGACCTGTCTCAGCCGAGCCCTCACACACTGCTTACATCCACTTAGCGCTCGTCAACACAATACAGATACGATACAGACATGCCCACACACATCCCCAATATAAACATGCCCACGCACGCACACACACACACACACACACACACACACACGTATGCTAAAACACACGGATCCTGTTTACATGCCCACACACACACAATACGCCACTGAGACTGGCAAACTGGGGGGATTTAACTACAGCTGACGTGGATTCAAGCCAAGAGGAAATGCTTTGCCACGCCAGACAAAAGAATACGGATGCTAATTAAATAAAACACAAGAACAGTGAGCGCCGGGCGGCACTGAACTGATATAAAAAGAAAATCCCAAAAGCACAGAGGCGGGTTGGTGGGTTGGCGGGTTGGCGGGTTGGCGGGTTGGTGGGTTGGAGGTTTGGCGGGTTGGCGGGTTGGTGGGTTGGAGGTTTGGCGGGTTGGCGGGTTGGTGGGTTGGAGGTTTGGCGGGTTGGTGGGTCGGGTTGGGGGTTGGAGGTTTGGGGGTTGGGGGTTGGTGGGTTGGGGTTTGGGGGGTTGGCGGTTGGCGGTTGGTGGTGGAGGTTGGGGGTTGGCGGTTGGGGGTTGGGGTTTGGGGGTTGGGGTGGGGTTGGGGTTGGAGTTGGTGGGTTGGTGGGTTGGAGGTTTGGCGGGTTGGTGGGTTGGAGGTTTGGCGGGTTGGCGGGTTGGCGGGTTGGCGGTGGGCTCCAGGTTTGGATGCTGTATTGCAATGGTGTCTATGCCTGGCCTTTTTTTGCTGAGATTGTGTACAGTTTTCATCATTTCATTGACATATTTCATCATTGTTCCGTCAGACTGTGCATCTCCAAGCAACATCTCCAGGCAACATGCAAATCACGGAAGACTCCTGAACATTCCGGAACACCTGGGACTTCCATGTAGAAATGGAGAGAGACAGAACATGTAAAACCCTAGCACACGCGCACACTGCTGTTTTCGTTTTTCTAACTGTACTGTGCAGCACTCTGTAAGCCTGGAGCAGTGCTCGCACGCTTGCGATGTTCTCTCTCCTCTTTCAGATGGCATTTGAGATGAAGGGAAGCAATTAAAATCTTAAGGAACGGACTTCCCCGTCGCTGGTTTTAATGAGTCTGGCGTATGACGACTCGAATCTCGGCAGAAACATCTGTGAGTGAGCATCGAGCCGGATCAAAGCCGACTGACTGACAGCTGCTCCTGCTCATTGTCGCGGATGTCTGTCGCGACAGGAGCCAGAACGCACACGGCCCCGTCACAACAGGAGCCAGAACGCACACGGCCCCGTCACGACAGGAGCCAGACCGCACACGGCCCCGTCACGACAGGAGTCCGACCACACGTGGCCCCATCATGACATACAAATCACGACAGCGCACACGCCACTGCAGAGGCAGCAGGTATGAACAGAGGAGGGCATCGTCCTAAGGTGAAAATGAATGGAGAGGTAGCCGCAGTAGAAGTGAATCTGTATGCGAATAATACAGGAAATGGGATGTGGATCTCTGAAGAGCCAGTGGATGACTGGGCCAGTTATAATCACTGTTCCAGTTGAAAGGGGGTGTTTACAGCAAGCCTTCTGGCCCCTTCCTGCTCTCAGTCACATCACCGGTGGATCTGTCCAGCTCCCTGCATGACCCTCTCACTGAAGTCTCTGACTGAAGGTCTCATTTGGTTGTTAAGGGTCTGAGAGACGGATAAAGGACTGTGGAATGCAGGCTGAAGCACAACCTTTCCCACAAAAATGGGGAAGAATCAAAAAGGGGTCACCTGTACTAACCGCATGAAGATCGGGTCAAGCTGACCTGCGCTCCAGGTGCTTACATTATTCATGAAATCCACTTCAGAGCTTTGGTTTTAACCCGGTTATATCCTGAAAAAGAGACGTCTCTGAGACCTCCTGGCTGAACTGAGCAGACATAAACAAACCGTGACCGCATCAGGAGGTGCGGAGTGACAGACGGGCGTCTGAGTGAAGCACTCGCAGCAGAACGTGTCCTAGCAGACGATTATCTGAACCGCTCTTCCTGTTAACGCTATTAAGTAATTTCCTGCCTGTTTTAAATGCAGGAGCACCTGCCGTACATCAGCTAAGTTCAGCCAAGGTCACTCTGAGAAGTGAGAAAACAAGCTCAACAGGGAGGAAGCGTGGAAGAGGACACTCTGTGAGACCCATTCTGTTTTACAGGAGGGAAATCCATTTCGGATCGATTGTCCTCTTGTTCAATTCTCCTCGTTCCTGTTTCTGGTGGACTTCAGGACTTTAGCGGTAGTGAGGCCCTGTGGGGTAGAAGCAGCAGGACCTCACAAACAGCCTGTATTCTTATCCTACAGTAGGACCTCACAACCAGCCTGTATTCTTATCCTACAGTAGGACCTCACAAACAGCCTGTATTCTTATCCTACAGTAGGACCTCACAAACAGCCTGTATTCTCATCCTGCAGGACCTCACAAACAGCCTGTATTCTTATTCTACAGCAGGACCTCACAAACAGCCTGTATTCTTATTCTACAGGACCTCACAAACAGCCTGTATTCTCATCCTACAGCAGGACCTCACAAACAGCCTGTATTCTCATCCTGCAGGACCTCACAAACAGCCTGTATTCTTATCCTACAGCAGGACCTCACAAACAGTCTGTATTCATATTCTACGGACTCACACCAGCCTGTATTCCCATCCTGCAGGACCTCACAAACAGCCTGTATTCTCATCCTGTAGGACCTCACAAACAGCCTGTATTCTCATCCTACAGCAGGACCTCACAAACAGCCTGTATTCTCATCCTGTAGGACCTCACAAACAGCCTGTATTCTCATCCTGCAGGGCCTCACAAACAGCCTGTATTCTCATCCTACAGCAGGACCTCACAAACAGCCTGTATTCTCATCCTGCAGGACCTCACAAACAGCCTGTATTCCCATCCTGCAGGACCTCACAAACAGCCTGTATTCTCATCCTGCAGGGCCTCACAAACAGCCTGTATTCTCATCCTGCAGGGCCTCACAAACAGCCTGTATTCTCATCCTGCAGGACCTCACAAACAGCCTGTATTCTCATCCTGCAGGGCCTCACAAACAGCCTGTATTCTCATCCTGCAGGGCCTCACAAACAGCCTGTATTCTCATCCTGCAGGGCCTCACAAACAGCCTGTATTCTCATCCTACAGCAGGACCTCACAAACAGCCTGTATTCTCATCCTGCAGGACCTCACAAACAGCCTGCATTCTTATCCTACAGCAGGACCTCACAAACAGCCTGTATTCTCATCCTGCAGGGCCTCACAAACAGCCTGTATTCTTATCCTGCAGGACCTCACAAACAGCCTGTATTCTCATCCTGCTGGACCTCACAAACAGCCTGTATTCTCATCCTGCAGGACCTCACAAACAGCCTGTATTCTCATCCTGCAGGGCCTCACAAACAGCCTGTATTCTCATCCTGCTGGACCTCACAAACAGCCTGTATTCTCATCCTACAGCAGGACCTCACACACACCCTGTATTCTCATCCTGCAGGACCTCACAACCAGCCTGTATTCTCAGTCCTCACATACAAGGGGGGGCTTTAAAGGGAGCACCAAGGGAACTGGGCCTTTTGTTCGGGCCTGCCAGGCTAATCAGCCTCAATCACAGGGACCTCCCAGCTTTACCCCTTCATTCTCCACCCTTCATCCTCCTCCCTTTGTTCTCCTCCCTCCATCCTCCTCCCTTCATTCTCCACCCTTCATCCTCCTCCCTTTGTTCTCCTCCCTCCATCCTCCTCCCTTCATTCTCCTCCCTTTGTTCTCCTCCCTCCATCCTCCTCCCCTCATCCTTCTCCCTTCATTCTCCTCCTTTAAAAAGAGGAGCTGCGTCAGAAAGCTGCCCCCTGCTGGCATTAGACTGTCTGAGCATATAATCCGCTGGCCCCCCAGCCCCCCCCCCCCCGTTTCCGAAGGTCAGGCACAGCCTCCGCAGTCCCACCAGCACGGGGGTAGAGTCGTAAATTACAGGCCCAGAAAGAGCTCCACAATCAGCCAATTAACTCCGAGCGCAGAAAGGCCAATGCAATCTCATCTGCCTCCCGCCACAGATTCATTACGGTCTCTGAGCGGCAGCGAGCGGCCCGCGAGCGGCCAGGCTGGGGCCTGCCAGGTCCCCCCCCCCGCACCCCCAACCCGCCCCACCACACGACCGCCCCTACCACCCCCCCCCTCTGCAGTTCCACTCTCACTCCTTACTTTAATACCTTTTCTCTCCAAATCGATTTGTTTGCCAGTGAAAGGGAGGATGAGGCTGTGCTTATTTACAATGCAAAGAAACAGAACACAATCACCTGCACTTTACCTTTCAGATTGTTTTATTATTCTTAGTCTTATTACTATTATTATTACTGTTATTAATGCCACTATTATTATTGTTATTATTATTATTACATCTAAAAATGTGACCCTTCCACCGCAATTGTGGCTCGATTATAATTGCCACTTACCATTCTGAGACTGAACTGCAAACGAGGAGAAAGAGCACAGCTGATCGAACAGCCAGTGTGCTGCAGAACGTTTGCACCACAATAAATTTCCATTCCTTTGATGTTTTACATTGCTGTGAATGTGTAATTGTGATGGGGTGTTTGGGTGGGGAGGTGTACGGGGATTGTGAGGGGTGTGAGGTGAGGGAGGGGTGAGAGGGTGGAGGTGGGAGGGGATGGGGTGAAGAGGATGGGTGTGGGGGATGGGGGATGGGGGTGTTGGGGTGGGAGGAGGGTGGTGAATGGGGTGGGGGGAGGTGGGGGAGGGTGGTGTGGGGTGGGAGGGGATGGGGGGTGTGGGGGTGGAGGAGGTGGGGGGGTGAGGGTGGGAGGGATGGGGGGTGGGGTGGGGGGGATGGGGGTGGGTGGGGGATTGGGGGGTGTTGGGGTGGGGGGAGGGGGTGGGGGAGGGGGGTGTTGGGGGGGGGGGGATGGGGGTGTTGGGGTGGTGGGATGGGGGGGTGTGGGATGGGAGGTGGGGGTGGGTGGATGGGGGGTGTGGGGGGGGGGGGATGGGGGTGTGTGGGGGGTGGGTGGGATGGGGGTGTGGGGTGGGAGGATGGGAGGTGTGGGGTGGTGGGGGGTGGTTGGGGTGGGAGGGTGGGAGGTGTGGGGGGGGGGATGGGGGGTGTTGGGGGGTGGGAGGGGATGGGGGGTGTTGGGGGGGGGGGGGGGGGGTGGGAGGGGGGGGGGATGTGGGTGGGGATGGGGTTGGGGATGGGAGGTGTTGGGGGTGGGAGGGGATGGGGTGGTGTTGGGGGTGGGAGGGATGGGGTGTGGGGTGGAGGGTTGGGGTGGTGTTGGGGTGGGAGGGGATGGGGTGGTGATGGGGGGTGTTGAGGGTGGGGGGGGATGGGGGGTGTTGGGGGTGGAGGTGGGGGGGTGGGGATGGGAGGGTGTGGGGTGGGAGGGGATGGGGGGGTGTTGGGGATGGGAGGGTGTTGGGGGTGGGTGGGGATGGGGGTGGCGGTGTTGGGGGTGGCAGGCGATGCATTCTTCAGGACTTTTATGGATCAAATCAGGTTCAATAAACTTGTGAATTACAAACCCTTGTCCGTGCGGGACTGAGGTGGGTTTACTGAGCTCGTGTTTAAATTTCAGACCGTGTGGGAACCGGGAGCAAACACCGCAAAGGAAGGCTGGGGGGGGGGGGGGGGCAGACAGGCGCGGAAACAAACAGGAACTAAACTGGTGGTCTGAACTGAGCTGAGCGTGAGCAGCTCTGTGTTTCGGGCTGGAGGAGAGGCAGCTACAGGAGAGCTGTAAAGGTCACGACCCTGAGGAATGAAGACGCGTCTCCACCACACTACCTGAGCAGGAAAAAACAGCAGCGCAATAAAAATGTAAAAACAGCGAACCACTCTATCCCGCTTGCACCGACAGAACCGTCCAGGAGTGTCCTTGATAAACATTCGTTTCCCATTTCTCTTGTATATGTGTGAGGGGTGTTTAAATGCCTTTGGACTAAACATCCCCCCCGCCTCAGCTGCAAGACAAACTCCCATTAGCTGAAGACAGCATGCAGTGAAACACGATTACACTGGCACGGACTGGCACGGACACTGGCACAGACACTGGCACGGACACTGGCACGGGCACTGGCACAGACACTGGCACGGACACTGGCACGGACTGGCACGGGCACTGGCACGGACACTGGCACGGACACTGGCACAGGCACTGGCACGGACACTGGCACGGGCACGGGCACAGACACTGGCACGGACACTGGCACAGACATTGGCACGGACACTGGCACGGACTGGCGCACACAAAAGCAGAGCACAGCAAGTCGGCCTTGCCTTTCTCAAGTCCTTTAAAACCTTCTTAAGGGGCCGAGCCACAGGCAGACCCAGACAGTGATGAATAACTGGGACTGTGTTTGCCAAGGGGGGGGGGGGGGGGAGACAGGGAGAGAGAGAGGGGGGAGAGAGGGGGAGAGAAACAGAGAGAGAGGGAAGACGGAAAGAGAATATGAGAAAGCATGTGAGAGAGTGAGCATGTGTGAGAGTGTGTGAGAGAGAGAGGGAAGAGAGAGAGCGTGCGAGCTTGAGAGAGAGGGAGAGAGAGGAGGAGAGAGAAGGAGAAAGACGGGATTATATATATATATATATATATATATATATATATATTAGAGAGAGGGAGAGAGAGTGAGAGTGTGTGAGAGAGAGAGAGCATGTGAGCGAGTGTGCAAGATATACGAATGCAAGCAAAATCACAGAAATCACACCTACACTACTAGGTTTTTTATTTTTTTTACTGACAGCAATTTTGAGCTCTGAGAGAGTAGTGGTGCTGGACCAACAGAGAGCAGGAAAGCAGCTGTGAGTGGTTATGAGATCACTCTGAGAGCTCTAATGTGAGCGCTACTGAGCGCTACTGAGCGCGCTACGCCATCACAGGGAGCTGGGAACTGCTCCATCTGCAGCCCCAGACTGCAGCTGTGGACCCGGAGGCCTGGGCTGCATCTGGGCTAACGTGCGCCAGGGCTAGCAGGATGCTAGCTGAAGGCCAGCGGTTCGCTAGTGGCAGGCTAGCAGGAGGCTAGTGGGCGGCTAGCAGGAGCCTAGTGGGTGGCTAGTAGGAAGCTAGTGGCTGGCTAGTGGCAGGCTAGCAGGAGGCTAGTAGGCAGCTAGCAGGAGCCCAGTGGCTGGCTAGTGGGAAGCTAGTGGTGGGCTAGTGGGAAGCTAGTGGCTGGCTAGTGGGAGGCTAGTGGCTGGCTAGTGGGAGGCTAGCAGGAGGCTAGCTGGGGCTTTACATTTGGTGGCCGGATGTGGCCTGAATTCCCAAGAGACAATTTGACCTTAACTTTGACAAATCCATTTGGCACTAATGCACAGCCTGCATGCTAAGAGCATTTACAGCAGGCGTGCAAACACACAGACCTGCTGGAGGGAGGTACAGCAGCGGGCAGGCCTACGCCTGGGATTGGGCGCGCCAAATTTGAGCGGGATTTTTTTCCCGAAATGCTCCCCTTTCTTTGGTGATGCCCAGCGTTTATGCAGCGTTTATATGCGTGAGTGTTCTGAGTGATTAGCTCACTGTGACCATGTGGCGGTCAGGCACACGCTGGCTTTTACGGACTGGAACACGCCGGACGCGCGGCACCACTAACGAGGGCCTTGCCAAACGAACCGCAGCCGCCATTTTAAAGCCCGCGTCCAGGGGACTCGCTCCACCCGACCGATGCTGTTGCCATGGAGACCCGCCGATGCCAGCAGCATCCACGCCGCGACGTGTTAGTCCAGCATCAGGGACGCATCCCACATGAGACGCACACTGCTTTTGGGTGTTCAGATTTAGACCAAATTGACTCCTGGCTAAATTCTCAGTAAAGCAACCTGCAATCTGCAACCAAGCGGTGTGTAATTTGACTTAATCCATCTTATTACCTGACAAACATCTCATTGCTACAACAGTAGAAGATATTTCTAAAGATCATAACTGTGTTTAAGAGCTCATGCTGCTGATTTGGTTGATTTTAGTTCTCTTGCTGCTTTAAGGCCGTTTTATACTTCCACGTAGTCTGCAATGTTCTGTGTGATTTGTGTTGTGTGCCACATTCGCAAACGGGCAGGGCAGTTATACTTGTGCGGTATGTTGTACAGATACAGGCCATTTGTTTAAAATTCCTGAACTTTATGAGTGACCAATCATGACCCTGTTGAGTAACGTTTGGCGGAAACCCACCAATCATCATCTGTGTGGCGCACGCGGGCACTGGATGCTAACTACGCGCTTTTAATAAATGAATTTCATGGGGAGGTATGCTACAGTAACGTGGATGTGGTCTGAAACCTTTTCCAGATGTCACATTCCGCACAAACCCAACACAAACCCATGTTTACGTGCACTCCGCACAGGTATATAAACAGCCCCAAGCTTTAAAAAAATCGTGTGGTTATATTCTGAGGGTACATAATGGCATTCAAGGCCGTGAATGCGGACTGATTCAAACCCGCAGGTAGAGCATCCATATGCAGACAAATTTCCTTTTATGTGAATACACAAGACCCACGTTGCTCACTATACAGACTGCTGGAACACACACACAAAAAAAAACTACGTGTTTGGGCAGGCAGGGAAGCCGGAATCAAATCACTGCTTTTTCATAAGGCAGAAAAATAGAGGGACAGAACGTTGCCTGGAATTCAATTCACACTGCGGCCATTTTGAATTCTGAATTGACAAAGAGAGACCAATTGAAGGCATTTAAGGAAGAAAAAAAAGTGCTTCCATCTGATTATAGCTGAAGTGGGAGAGGTTTAATTGAATGGCCCTGAACCGGAGACCTCCTCAGCGAAATCTGCTGAGCTTTCCCTTCTCAGGGCTCCAAAGAGACGAATTAATGCAAATCAACAATGAAAGTCTGTTTTTTCCTTTTTTTTACAGCTCAGCTCTATACATTTCGCTCTAAAGCTCTGATCCATAGGCGTGGGGTTTTAATTGCTCCAAATTTCTCAGCCCCGAATGAATAAAGCATATGTTTTGGCATTATTTACCCAAAGTGCACTCTGCAACATGGCATCAATAATTCTGTAAGATCCTTGCAGTGTTTTATGAGAGTGGTGTTCCTGCTTGGCAGTCTGACTGCCTGTGCAAGGGGGCGTTACTTTAATTATCTGTCAGACACTTTCTTAAAGGGCCGGTGCTGCAAAAAAAAAACCCCAAAAACTACAAACCCTGTTAGCAACAGATTTTCTTAGTCACAGCGAATCTAGAATACACTTTTCCCTCATTTATTTCAACATAATGAATCACCTGTCACAGTCTTCCACACTCCCATAGTCATTTGCATTTCACTTTTCTCTCCAGGTTACTTTCCACTACTTTACCATTTAGCCTCACTCATTATTACACAATATGCAAAAGTATTCTACATAATTATCATACACTATTCAAATTGTGGCAGCAGAAATGCGCCTAATGAGGTCATGAAAACCTGAGAGGTTCAAAAAATGTTATACGAGATTTTATGGGTACACAACAAGACCTGCAGTGTACAGTACATTCTGTACAACAGTTGTATAATCAAACTTGAGGACAAGTATTGATTGATTCCATGCTCTTGTCTCTGTTTTGAGTCATGGATACTGTTTTTTTTTTTTGTCCATATCTGGTTTGAATCCAGACACTGGATTTTCATGGTTTTTTAAAGCCTGAAATTCAGGTCTAAAATTAAACGGAGGCTAACCGACCAACGCGGTTCTGTCCTCCTCCATAAAGACCCGGCGAAGTCACCGATGCTATTTTTTGCTCCCGTACACTGAGTGCAGCCAACTGCAGTGGTCAGCTTATGCCAGCACAGATAAAAGCTAGCAGGACTGGAACAGTGTGCACTTATGAAGACAAATTGCTGTATTCCAGGTACATTATTAATCCACTCACATTTAAAACGTTTGCGGTGGACTAGTAAAATATAGGCACCACCCACTTAAAAGCCACAATGTCGTTGCCTATGTCCATGTTCCACATCTGACCTCAAACCTACAGCATGTACAAAATGGCCACTCAAATCAGCGTCTTGCTCTCCAGTACTGCCGTGAAACTCAATGCAATGTGCATTGGAATTTGTTGGTATAAAAGTTCAGTATCATTTCTAAATCAGTTCTGGTGAAGCGCCTTTAAATTTGAGAGGGGCAGAGAACACCAAGGAGTCAATCAGAACTCCGCAATTTCGTCCCCCGCCGTGTTCCATGCAATATTCAGCCCGACTCTGAGCACAACGCACACCTGTCACTGAATCACTGAACGCACTGACTCTACCTGGCCTGACTCTACCTGTAACTGAATCACTGAACGCTCTGACTCTACCTGGCCCGTGACTCTCACCTGTAACTGAATCACTGAACGCACTGACTCTACCTGGCCTGACTCTACCTGTAACTGAATCACTGAACGCTCTGACTCTACCTGGCCCGTGACTCTCACCTGTAACTGAATCACTGAAGCACTGACTCTACCTGGCCCGTGACTCTCACCTGTAACTGAATCACTGAACGCACTGACTCTACCTGGCCCGTGACTCTCACCTGTCACTGAATCACTGAACGCACTGACTCTACCTGGCCCGTGAATCTCACCTGTAACTGAATCACTGAACGCACTGACTCTACCTGGCCCGTGACTCTCACCTGTAACTGAATCACTGAACGCACTGACTCTACCTGGCCCGTGACTCTCACCTGTCACTGAATCACTGAACGCACTGACTCTACCTGGCCTGACTCTACCTGTAACTGAATCACTGAACGCTCTGACTCTACCTGGCCCGTGACTCTCACCTGTATCTGAATCACTGAACGCTCTGACTCTACCTGGCCTGTGACCCTCACCTGTCACTGAATCACTGAACGCACTGACTCTACCTGGCCTGTGACTCTCACCTGTCACTGAATCACTGAACGCACTGACTCTACCTGGCCTGTGACTCTCACCTGTCACTGAATCACTGAACGCACTGACTCTACCTGGCCCGTGACTCTCACCTGTAACTGAATCACTGAACGCTCTGACTCTACCTGGCCTGACTCTATCTGTAACTGAATCACTGAACGCTCTGACTCTACCTGGCCTGACTCTACCTGGCTCGTGACTGACAGTTCAAAGGCCACGCAGATCCAAAATAGGCCGGATCAGACATTATTACCACCCACCCCCGGCAGAGAGGCTCAGTCCTGTAACACGGAGCATTCAAAACCAAAAGGAACGTTTAGAATTTCATTTCTTATTATGTCAAACAAACCCTGTTTAAAATTTAACTATAAGAAAAGCCTTTTCTCCATCTCCATTACCAATAATGGAATCCATCAAATCTGTTCAAATAACACATTTCAGTCTGGCAGAATTAAATAATGTGATTTATTCATCCAGCCACAGAAGCCCAATGTTGGATTTGCTTTGATTTCCTATTCTCCCGCTAGACTGCTACAAAGCATCTGCTTTCAGACGAGCCTAAATCAGGCAGATAAGTTTCACACAAACACAATGAAAAATGCATAACCCCAGCAGAGGCCAGGAAGGAACACGCCACCGTTGCACTGTAGTCTTGCTGCGCTATATGATCTTTGCCTCCAGACACAAAACGTCACTTCAGCATCTGTAAAAGATGATTTAAAAAAAAAGAAAAAACCTCCTTTAAAATCTCACCACCTCAGAAATGTGGAAAACACAACATCCCTGAGCCACAGAAGGCCAAGGGCCAGCTTTAAATATTTGAACACAAACATTACTTTGTTCACAAGTCAGGTACAAGAGCAGGTGTGGCAATTCAGCCATCAGCACTGAGCCCCAGTGGTACCTGGAGCTGTGCCAACCTGTGCACATAAAACACAGGCAATGGCACTGCACTGTACCAGCTGTGCATATGAAACACCAGCACAGGCACAGCTCTGTACCAGCTGTGCATATGAAACACCAGCACAGGCACTGCACTGTACCAGCTGTGCATATGAAACACCAGCACAGGCACAGCTCTGTACCAGCCGTGCGTATAAAACACCAGCACAGGCACAGCACTGTACCAGCTGTGCATATGAAACACCAGCACAGGCACAGCTCTGTACCAGCCGTGCGTATAAAACACCAGCACAGGCACAGCTCTGTACCAGCTGTGCGTATAAAACACCAGCACAGGCACAGCACTGTACCAGCTGTGCGTATAAAACACCAGCACAGCTCTGTACCAGCTGTGCGTATAAAACACCAGCACAGCTCTGTACCAGCTGTGCGTATAAAACACCAGCACAGGCACAGCTCTGTACCAGCTGTGCATATAAAACACCAGCACAGCTCTGTACCAGCTGTGCGTATAAAACACCAGCACAGGCACAGCTCTGTACCAGCTGTGCGTATAAAACACCAGCACAGTGCTCTGTACCAGCTGTGCGTATAAAACACCAGCACAGGCACAGCTCTGTACCAGCTGTGCATATAAAACACCAGCACAGCGCTCTGTACCAGCTGTGTGAATAAAACACCAGCACAAGCACAGCTCTGTACCAGCTGTGCGTATAAAACACCAGCACAGGCACAGCTCTGTACCAGCTGTGCTATAAAAACCAGCACAGCACAGCTCTGTACCAGCTGTGCGTATAAAACACCAGCACAGGCACAGCTCTGTACCAGCTGTGCGTATAAAACACCAGCACAGGCACAGCTCTGTACCAGCTGTGCGTATAAAACACCAGCACAGGCACAGCTCTGTACCAGCTGTGCGTATAAAACACCAGCACAGGCACAGCTCTGTACCAGCTGTGCGTATAAAACACCAGCACAGGCACAGCTCTGTACCAGCTGTGCGTATAAAACACCAGCACAGTGCTCTGTACCAGCTGTGCATATAAAACACCAGCACAGCTCTGTACCAGCTGTGCGTATAAAACACCAGCACAGTGCTCTGTACCAGCTGTGCGTATAAAACACCAGCACAGCGCTGTACCAGCTGTGTGTATAAAACACCAGCACAGGCACAGCTCTGTACCAGCTGTGCGTATAAAACACCAGCACAGCGCTGTACCAGCTGTGCGTATAAAACACCAGCACAGGCACAGCTCTGTACCAGCTGTGCGTATAAAACACCAGCACAGCACTCTGTACCAGCTGTGCGTATAAAACACCAGCAAAGGCACAGCTCTGCACCAGCTGTGCGTATAAAACACCAGCACAGCGCTGTACCAGCTGTGCGTATAAAACACCAGCACAGGCACAGCTCTGTACCAGCTGTGCGTATAAAACACCAGCACAGGCACAGGCTTTGCTAGTTCAACAGCTCCAGGCAAAAATTAATATTTGAAAAAAAGGCTCGACAAAAAGGTAATCTCCCTTAAGAGCTGCAGGCTTATTATACAGCATTCAGAAGCCCAGAATCTGCTGGCTTATTGTGCCCGTTTCTTCTGCAACTAATGTAAACGACTCAGAACAAACGAGTCTGTATCTTTCGCTTACTACAAACACAATTTACTGTGATTTTTATCACTTTCTGAAGTCTTGTAGTTACAATCCCCACACACGCATACACACACGCACGCACACGCAAAGTCGCAGTCGTGCCGTGTGTAGTGGACCCGACGAAAGCTGAAAGTGTGAACTGCACACGCTTTCAATTTGCATGTAGAGTGGAGGCAGCCGAACACTGGGCGAAGCGGTGAGGAGAGGCATTAAAGCTAAGTGCTCAGACATCGTGTTTAACGAGATCCAGCTCTGCGCTCCAGCGGGTTTCGCCAGAGTCGGCAGTTTTGAGCCAGTTTCGCACTCGTTTTGGTCTCGGTTGCGATTCGCCGGGTTTCGCCCACTCCTCCATCAGGGTGAGGCATGCTGGGAAATTGCGTGAGAATGGAAAGCAGCTTCCTGCTCGAGCGCGCTCAGTTCGCGCTCCTCAGTCCTCCCTCTTATCCAGCTTTGATTACACCCAGGAAGCCACAGAGATTCATCAGCTGTGAAATTTCAGAGGGGGGGGCATGTGTTGGCACAGCAGAGACAGGTAATATCCAGCACGTGCACGCTCGCAGGCAGAGACAGGTACTGTCCCGCATGTGCACGCTCACAGGCAGAGACAGGTAATATCCAGCACGTGCACGCTCCCAGGCAGAGACAGGTAATATCCAGCACGTGCACGCTCCCAGGCAGAGACTGGTACGGTCCCGAACGTGCACGCTCACAGGCAGAGACAGGTACTATCCAGCACGTGCACGCTCGCAGGGAGGGCACAGCTCTGCTTGTTTTATATGCCTCTGCTCTGGCTGTTTTTCCCCTCAAATTTACAGCTCCTGGTGTGTGGAGAAAACTGCCTTAGGCCCCCCACTGCTCCACCTGCCCTGCACACCCCCCCCCCCACCCCCCAACGCCCACCACTGATGTCAGCACTTCCCCCGTGGACAGGGACGCCAAAACAATCTCCCGACCCTGTCCTCAGTTCCCCACTTCCAGGAACACAGGCCATTTCACGAGTTCCCCCGCTCGCCCGGAACACGTGGAGCGAGGGAGGGAGGGAGAGAGGGAGGAAGGGAGGGAGGAGAGAGAGAGAGAGTGAGAGAGAGAGAGAGAGAGAGAGACTTCAAACACGGTTCCCCGAGCCCTGAAACCACCCGGCGTCACACAAGCGCCAGAAGATTAGGGAGAAAAACAAGCTTCAGACCTGTTCATCTGAGTGGGGGAGACAGAATTTCACTCAGGGTAATGAAAACCTTTCCATAAAAACCTTTCCATACGAAGCGGGAGGCAGCGTTATCCCAGCATGCTTTGCAGTGTTCTGCTCCACTGACAGCGCTGGCACTCTGCGAGCTGAAACTAGCCAGCGTCTGATGAGGGCTGCAAACAGCCAAAGCATGATGGGATACGGCGCGTTATCCAAGCCCCAGAGACCATAATGAAAAACATTGGGGAGAAGGACACACATAACCTACACTAAAGGGCAGCCATTTTGATTTGATCATTTCCGATGCAACGTGACAGTTTGTGTTTGAGTAGGGCACCTAATTTCACTGTGACCTTTACGAGGGTGAGCGGAATCTTTAAAAGCAGCTGCGAGTCACAGCAGAAGCAGCCAGGGGTTCCGGCCAATAGCAGCGCTCCGTGAGCCCTCGGGTGAACTTCCTGCCCGACGCCGCGAGCAGCAGGAAAAACACGGGGCCACGGCAGGGCCCCTGCGGCGGCGGGGGGGGGGTGGGGGGGGTTGCGGGGCATTCTCCCAGCATGCTTTGGGTGCACTCGTGTCGTTCGTTCATCGCATCATTCCACTTCCATCGGCTAAGTGCCAGGCGAGCGGTTCACCCGCGGAGCGGAGTCATATTCCCGCCGGCAGGCTCCCGGCCTCCACGACGCAAACAGGAAGTACCGGCCCCGTGCCACCTGCGCACTTTTAACTGACTTTGGGTTTTCCATTTCCCTCCCATTTATTAGCTACGTATCACGGTAACAGGTTAATAGTATGTACATATTATGCTAGCGGGCTAGTAGTACATATTATGCTTACAAGCTTGCTGTAGCTATGTGTCACGCTAACAAGCTAGCTGTTAGTGTCCGTATCAGGCTAAGTGAGGCCTAGCGCTTCCTTGTGGAGAGTAGCCCTGCCGCTCAGGTGGGATTTATGCAGCGGGCCCATGGCTAACGGACCGAGCGCCCTGCGGGTCTTCCCTCCCTGTCCTGCTCCTGAGCAAAGGGAAACTAAAGGTCAGCGATCTGCAGCCGATGCCAGGAGAGGAGTCATGTGCAGGGAAAAGGCAAGATGTGCTGAACTTTCCAAAGGCCAGCACAGCCAGCACCACCCAGCACAGGCTCAAGGTCGGATATGGGGGGGTGCCGGGGGGGGGCGGGGGGTGCTGTTCTCTCTCTGATGCTGAAAACACACCAACACCCATCCCGAGAGCCCTCGCCCCCCCCACCCCCACCTTCCACACCTACAACCCACAGGGAGCCCCCGCTCTGGCCTGCTTTTCTCAGAACTACCCACAATCCCTCATCAACCATGCTACCTCTCTGTGGAGACAGAGTTGTGGTATAGAGAGAGAGAGAGAGAGAGAGAGAGAGAGAGAACACGCGTCTTGAGCAGCACACAGATCTCCAATTAGACCATCTAGCCTGCAACCACAAACATCAGCAGACCGCCAGTGCAGGTCATGAACGTTCCCTACAAATCTTTGCAAAAATGCAGATGCCTGGGGAACACACACACAACAGTGGGAATAAAGCAAAACAACATTTAAAAGCGTTTCTCAGAACGCACCCTTCCCTGTAGCCCTGCAGGGAGAGGAGTACACCTCTCTGGCGGATTTTCACTGAGCTGTCTGATGTCCCCTCGCTAACAAGAGCGAGCTGCCAGGCCTGCGACACTGCTCTAATGCGAGTGTGTGTGTGTGTGTGTGTGTGTGTGTGTGTGTGTGTGTGTGTGTGTGTGTGTGTGTGTGTGTGTGTGTGTGTGTGTGCATGAGTGACAAAAAAAGAGAGGGAGGGAGGAAGCGAGAGAGAGAGAGGTGTGGGGAGAGAAAGACCCTCAAATGGCTGCTCTTAACTGAAGTGACTCTGACTACATGCACATCCTGTCAGCTGCAGCCGAACAGCCAGTCTGACTGTGGGGCTGTAACCAGGGTCTGTAACCAGGGGCTGTAACCAGGGGCTGCAGGGCTGTAACCAGGGGCTGTAACCAGGGGCTGCAGGGCTGTAACCAGGGGCAGGATGTGGGGCAGAGGCCAGGGCTCTGGGTTCCAGTGGAAAATTACCACCCAACAGATCCAGAGTCCAGAACGGTACACGGCGGTACTTCCACCTGAAACGCTGTGATTTAGGCTGAACCCCAGAGGCGGGGGGCGGGGGGCGGGGGGTGGGGCCCCGGCGTTCCCGTGGCCTCGACCGCAGTCATATTTCAGAGGGAGCGCCGCGCTCCGAAGCAGCGCCCGGCCGCTGATGAATCTCTCGCCACCGGCCGCAGCTGCAATTCCATTTTTATCTCAGAACAATTGATGTCACACTCTGCCTTCAAAATGGCCGCCCGGCCTTTATTAATGTCAGCGCTGCAGATGTGTCCGACGTTGAGCGTTATCGATTTTTAAAGACGGCGTCCTCTCTAACTGCAGCCCCCCCCCAGCACCCCCTGCCACCCCCACCGCCCGCATCCTTACCCCCTCCCCCCACCCCCCTCCCCAGCTGTCATAAAGAATGACCCCTCTCAAATGGCGCTTTACAGCCCAGCTTAACCTTAATCTAGCAGCAGGGTGACGCGGCACCTTTCTGAAGCCCCAGCGGTCCGTTTCCTGCGTCTTCTGCGGCGGGAAAAAAACCCGCTGCAGAAATCTAATCTGCATTAATCTGCGCAGCCAGAAGCGCTACACACCGCATAGCACAAGGACCCAGACATTCAGAACACAGCCTTCCTTTAAAAAACAGGCTAACCGTTCTAAAATGCCTGTGCTAAAAATGTAACCATTTAACAATTAGAGAAAATGAAATGTTGAGAAAATATATTTACATAGAAAATGAACTGAAACCTCATGTTTTGTATAATAAAAATAGAAATTCAACAAATATGTTCATAACAGTGAGTGCTGCAGCTTTAATTTAATCTACAATGCAGTTGAAGTAGCACCTTGGTTTGGCTGCTTGAAACTTTGCCTTTTTTCGCTAAATAAAGCAATAGTCAGTTGCTGCTTCTGACCAATCACAATCTTGTCTAGGCGGGGCTCCAAGTAAGGCCTCGCTAGCCAATCCAATCAGGATGAGGCCTAAGGGTTTGGGTCGGAATCAGGCCAGGCCAGGCCGGGCTGAATTATTGTACTTTTTAATTCAATAACGCAGAACTGAATCAGTTGGGACTGCATCCACGTGCGAATTACAGCACCGTGACTTCATCCATCTTACACGGCTAGAAAAATCAGATGCGAGAGAGAGTGCTCAGAGCACTTAATGCTCCTTAAGTGAAGAAAGTTCAGCTGAGGTAATCGGAAGACGTTAAAATATCTTCGAGGAACACAGTTAAAACAACGTTTATAAGTTTTCAGCACTGCCAGCTAATGGGGTTATCTAATTACCATGGTAACGGAATTGCAATCACGGTCCTTCGGAGTGTTTTGCACTCAGATCTTTATTTTTTACAGGCCCAACAGTTTTGGGGAAAAAAAATAAAATATGATATCTAACATGAAGAGAAAATGATTAGATATTATTCTCCTTTTCAAATTCAGACAATGCTGTGTTCATGAGTCTGATTCACAGTGAATTAAAAAGATGAACAGTCGTTATAAAACTACGCTTTGTTTGTGGCGCCACAGTTCTGGTTAAGTCTGTTATAAGAACAGGGGTCTGGTTCCGGTCCAGTCCAGGTTGGGTGTTGTTTTTAGGCCCCTGAAGATCCCCAACTCCAAATGGAGGCTGTGGTTCAAGCAAAATGAAGCACTGAAAATGGGGTCACAAACTGGTTCCTCCCCTGTCGAGACACAACCGGACCATTATGCTCCGATCTTCAGTTGTTCAAGGACTTGAACCCAGAGACTTCTGGAGTCTTCCAGATTCCTCTCAACGTAAGTACTGATGTAGATCAGTGGCAGGGAAATTTGGGAAGAGCAGTATGGATCCCCCCCCCCCCCCCCAAAAAAAAACCCCCAAATACTGAGTCAACCACACGTCCCTGGAGCAATAAGCAGCAACACCCAGCCCTCTTCTGTTTGGTTATTCTTTCAATAAGGACAGAAGAAAGGATTCCCTGGGAGGGGAAATTAATTATCCTCCCACCCCAGGATTTGGGGGGGGCTGGGGGGGGGGGGGCTGGGGGTGTCCACTCCACACCGTGGCGTAAGTGATCCACAGATTAATGGGAGGGTTTATTGAGCCAGCCCGGCTAATCCATAAACTCGCACAAAAGCACTTAATGCATCACCCGCCCTGTCGGCAAGAGAAAGGAACCCGACACTGGAGCTAAAGAGCCACTGTTCTCCCCCACAGGCACCCGGTCTGGGGGGGACGGGGGATGGAATTAGAGCTCTACCTGGCAGGGTTCCAGCGCTCGACCTATCCCAGTTACAACACGCTACCTGTCTGAGCTCCACTGCTCTACCTGTCTGAGTTCCACTGCTCTACCTGTCTGAGCTCCACTGCTCTACCTGTCTGAGTTCCACTGCTCTGCCTGTCTGAGCTCCACTGCTCTGCCTGTCTGAGTTCCACTGCTCTACCTCTCTGAGCTCCACTGCTCTACCTGTCTGAGCTCCACTGCTCTACCTGTCTGAGCTCCACTGCTCTACCTGTCTGAGCTCCACTGCTCTACCTGTCTGAGCTCCACTGCTCTGCCTGTCTGAGCTCCACTGCTCTGCCTGTCTGAGCTCCACTGCTCTACCTGTCTGAGCTCCACTGCTCTACCTGTCTGAGCTCCACTGCTCTACCTGTCTGAGCTCCACTGCTCTACCTGTCTGAGTTCCACTGCTCTACCTGTCTGAGCTCCACTGCTCTACCTGTCTGAGCTCCACTGCTCTGCCTGTCTGAGCTCCACTGCTCTACCTGTCTGAGCTCCACTGCTCTACCTGTCTGAGTTCCACTGCTCTACCTGTCTGAGCTCCACTGCTCTACCTGTCTGAGCTCCACTGCTCTACCTGTCTGAGCTCCATCATGCTCTACCTGTCTGAGCTCCACTGCTCTACCTGTCTGAGCTCCACTGCTCTACCTGTCTGAGCTCCACTGCTCTACCTGTCTGAGCTCCACTGCTCTACCTGTCTGAGCTCCACTGCTCTACCTGTCTGAGCTCCACTGCTCTACCTGTCTGAGCTCCACTGCTCTACCTGTCTGAGCTCCACTGCTCTACCTGTCTGAGCTCCACTGCTCTACCTGTCTGAGCTCCACTGCTCTACCTGTCTGAGCTCCACTGCTCTACCTGTCTGAGCTCCACTGCTCTACCTGTCTGAGCTCCACTGCTCTACCTGTCTGAGTTCAAATGAGGGGACAGAGGGGGTAAGAGAGTGGGCAGAGGGGGTAGAAGAGGAGGCAGTGGGGTAAGAGAGGGGGCAGAGGAGGCAGGAGAGGAGGCAGTGGGGTAAGAGAGGGGGCAGTGGGGTAAGAGAGGGGGCAGAGGGGTAAGAGAGGGGGCAGAGGGGGTAGTCTGCTCTATGAGAAAATGACAGAATGAGATCCTTTCAAAGCTCTTGCAAGGTAGTGCAACTCAAATCAAAGACCGCGCTGTATGAAATCAAACTGTATGTGCTGTATGAGTGACTCAGCTAAGACAGATTGCATAATTTTGGCCATTAAATATAAATCATAACGGAGAGTGAGGCAGAAATAAATAAAAAATGATCCTGCTCTACAGTATCTCCGCTGCGATTCCACAGCAGCGCTGGAGACCCAAAGTCCGTCTCCGCCTCTTTAAGCCATTTCTTCCGCGCTGTTGCTACAGATCCCCACAGAGGCTGCAGGTTCACGTCTTCAGACATTTCCAGTCCCAAATCCACAGGCCTAAGAGGATTTCTCCCCCATTTTAAACCCTCTCATGCATTTACTTCAGATGCTTCTCTTTTTTTTTTTAAACCCCACTCACACCAACACACTTACGCGCACACACACAAATGCACTCACACACACACAAACACACTCGTATTCATACTCAGGCACACACACACACACAGACACACACGCACGCACACACACACACACACACACACACACTCATACTCAGGCACACACACACACACAGACACACACACACACACACCACTCACATGAGCACACACACTCAGGCCTTTTAACAGGTCCCACAACCAAATGGTCCTTTTACAGCAAATACTCCATTTGAGTTTGAAACAGGTGAGAAACCACCACTAACACAGCTCTCTACAAACCCTCTATAACCCAAACCACCACTAACACAGCTCTATAGCCAAACCACCACAAACACAGCTCTAATAAGCCAAACCACCATGAACACAGTCTGCTACTCAACTCCTCTTATCCCAACAAACCAACTAATAAAGTTGCTCATGACCCAAACCACCGCGTAACACCATCTCCACAAACCAAAACCACAACACAGCTCTCTACAAACCAACACCCTACAAGCTCTCTACAACCCTCTAACCAAACCCCACTAACACAGCTCTCTACAACCCTCTATAACCCAACACCTAACACAGCTCTCAGACCAACCACGCCTAACCAGCTCTCTACACCTATACCAAACACACCAGCTCTTCAACCTCTAACCAACCACCATACACAGCTCTCTATGACCCAAACCACGCCTAACACAGCTCTTACACCCTCAACCACCACCACTAACACACTCTCTACAACCCTTATAACCCAACACCACTAACACAGCTCCTACAAACCTAAACCCAACCACACTAACCAGCTCTCTATGACCAACCACGCTACCGCTTCAAAACTAAACCCAAACACCATAACACAGCTCTCTACAACCTCTATAACAAACCACCACTAACAAGCTCTCTCAACCTCTAACCCAACCACCTAACACAGCTCTCTACAACCTATAACCCAACACCACTAACCGCTCTCTTGACCAAACACCTACCAGCCTCTACAAACCCTCTATAACCAAACCACCACTACACAGCTCTCGGACCAACCACCAACCAGCTCTCTACAAACAACCACACAAACCGCTCTACAAACCAAACCACCACAAACACAGCTCCCTGTAACCCAAACCACCATGAACACAGCTCTAATAAGCCAAACCACCACAAACACAGCTCCCTGTAACCCAAACCACCACAAACACAGCTCTAATAAGCCAAACCACCATGAACACAGGATCTGCTTATTTCTCTGTCTTTTCTTCCATGACTTCCTTTCCTCCTCCTTTTATCCCAGGGACAAAATGCAATTTACGGTGGGAATGAGAAGTTTTGCGGCTCAGCACTCCGGAGAGAGCGATCGGGTTATCACCTCCATCTCCGCGACGGAAGGGGACGCAGTAAAACCACCGCACAGCCACGGCACCCCGCCGATGAGATTCGCGGGACAGCTGTAAATGTTCCAGAGCCCCCCCACCCCCCAACTCAAGGACACTCGGCACTCCACTTCCTTTCAGCTCCAGGAAGTCTTGGAACACGTCTGCCTTTCCGGAAGGTTCCGGCAGGGTCACGCGTGATAGGCTCAGATGGTGGGCTGACAGCTATCCGAACGACCTTGCTCTTCAGGCCTCCCGTTCCACCTCAGAGCGGCTTCACTTCTGCGCAGAATTCGTGCTGCTGGACACAGCGATTAAAACAGACTCCTGTCCGCTAGAAATAGCGACTGAAAAAGAACGTTGGGTGGGGCCATATTCACTCACCTGGGGGAGGGGAAGCTCAGGTAAGGAACGCTGAGTGAGAGAGACGCTCTTATCGCCCGCTTTTACATTTTAAACTCCCCCTTTCATTCTTTACGTTTATTTATTCATGTTTAGCATTTTAATGCGACCGGCGTTCGTTTCTGCCCCGTATCCCGCTTCACTGTTAACGCTTTCACAGAACAGCCATCTGCGGTCATGCCAATAAAATATCACTGAACTGGAGTTAATAGAGAGAGAGGAGAGAGCAAAAGGGAGAGTGACTAAAAGAGAGAGAGAGGGAGAGAGAGAGAGAGGGAGAGAGAAACTAAGGGAGGGAGAGAGAGAAACTGAGGGGGAGAGAGAGAGACTGAGGGAGAGAGAGAGAGAGGGAGAGAGAGACACTAAGAGAGGGAGGAAGGGAAGCAGGGAGAGAGACACTAAGGAGGGAGGGAGAGAGAATAAGGGAGGGAGAGAGAAAGAATAAAGGAGGGAGAGAGAGAGAGAGATATTAAGGAATGGACAGAAGCTGTGTGACCGATCAGAACGGCATCAGTAACACAGGACATAACCGCTGGAGCTGAGCCAGTGCACTTGCATATGCTGACATTTAAGAAAGCGTAACGCGGATGCATTTAAACGCGCCTTCGGAGAGAGGGGGAGGCCGAGCAGATAAATGGGCTTTCTGGCGTCTGTGGCCGTCCAGCTCACCCCGAGCAGCTGACAGTAATAAACAGCAATGATCCCTGAGGAAGAGTAGATAAAGATCAGAAATATAAATACCCAGCGAGCGCTCCCTCAGAGAAGAGGACCTGGCCCAGCCTGTCAGCCCTCGTAAGGAAAAGGTTTCATCTAAATAAACCGCCCACCCCCACCTGCCCTTGCTATTACATTTCCCAGGAAAATGAATATGGAAATGCATTCGCAGGCTATATATTTTTTATCAGGTTACCAGGATGACACAAACTGTATCAATATTCTCCCATCAGCATTATGAATCAAAGAAAGAAGAGGGCAGCTCGGTATCTTAAAAACGCCAATTCATAAATAATGCAGAAGATAGCGTTGCGCTCGCTGTGTCTCTACATAATACCGGGCGCACAAAATGGATGGCGTGGTATCGTAACAAGGTCTCCGCGTCATAAAAAGCTTTCAGACAAATGGCGTCCCGTCCTTTATAATAAATTACGTGATTCGGAGCAGGAATGCAGACCGCGGGCGTGTGACTGGGATCCTGCACAAGGGCGGAGTGCGTTAGCGCCTCGTACGCAAACGGCCTCACTCTGAATGGTAATGCTACGTTAGCGCCTCGTAACGCAAACGGCCTCACTCTGAATGGCAATGCTACGTTAGCGCCTCCTAACGCAAACAGCCTCACTCTGAATGGTAATGCTACGTTAGCACCTCGTAACGCAAACAACCCTCACTCTGAATGGGAATGCTACGTTAGCGCCTCATAACGCAAGCGGCCTCACTCTGGATGGCAATGCTACGTTAGCGCCTCCTAACGCAAACAGCCTCACTCTGAATGGTAATGCTACGTTAGCGCCTCATAGCGCAAACGGCCTCACTCTGAATGGCAATGCTACGTTAGCGCCTCGTAACACAAACGGCCTCACTCTGAATGGCAATGCTACATTAGCGCCTCGTACGCAAACAGCCTCACTCTGAATGGTAATGCTACGTTAGCGCCTCCTAACGCAAACAGCCTCACTCTGAATGGCAATGCTACGTTAGCGCCTCTTAACGCAAACGGCCTCACTCTGAATGGCAATGCTACGTTAGCGCCTCATAACGCAAACGGCCTCACTCTGAATGGTAATGCTACGTTAGCGCCTCATAACGCAAACGGCCTCACTCTGAATGGCAATGCTACGTTAGCGCCTCATAACGCAAACGGCCTCACTCTGAATGGCAATGCTACGTTAGCGCCTCCTAACGCAAACGGCCTCACTCTGAATGGCAATGCTACGTTAGCGCCTCGTAACGCAAACGGCCTCACTCTGAATGGTAATGCTACGTTAGCGCCTCATAACGCAAACGGCCTCACTCTGAATGGTAACGCTACGTTAGCGCCTCATAACGCAAACGGCCTCACTCTGAATGGTAATGCTACGTTAGCGCCTCCTAACGCAAACGGCCTCACTCTGAATGGTAATGCTACGTTAGCGCCTCCTAACGCAAACGGCCTCACTCTGAATGGTAATGCTACGTTAGCGCCTCGTACGCAAACGGCCTCACTCTGAATGGCAATGCTACGTTAGCGCCTCCTAACGCAAACGGCCTCACTCTGAATGGTAATGCTACGTTAGCGCCTCATACGCAAACGGCCTCACTCTGAATGGTAATGCTACGTTAGCGCCTCGTACGCAAACGGCCTCACTCTGAATGGTAATGCTACGTTAGCGCCTCGTACGCAAACGGCCTCACTCTGAATGGTAATGCTACGTTAGCGCCTCGTACGCAAACGGCCTCACTCTGAATGGTAATGCTACGTTAGCGCCTCGTACGCAAACGGCCTCACTCTGAATGGTAATGCTACGTTAGCGCCTCGTACGCAAACGGCCTCACTCTGAATGGCAATGCTACCACCGCCGCCGCGCTCCCAGCCCCTCGCTTAACACCAGCGATTGTTCCCGTGATGCATTTTCAATGCCAGCGAATCACGCCTCTCCCCAGCACACACCCCCCAACCCCCGCCCCCCCGCGCAAACCTGTACTTTGCTGAACGTCACCTTGTTTGGACAGTCAGGTGATTTTCTCTGACAGATGACTCTCTCTGGGAGACTTGGCTGCAGGAGGATGCTGAGAGAGGGGGGCCAGGGCGGGGGGATATGGGGGGGGGGGGGTTCTCCGACTCCCTCCCAGATTTAAGCGACACCTCCAACCTGGCATGACCCAATCACTGAGCTGTACTGAGGTCAGGGGAACAATGCTTAACGCACATTTTATTTTTTGTGACAGTCAGTCAATCAATTAACCAATCAATCAATCAAATTTTATCAACACAGCACATTTTACACGGGATTTGCCCCAGACGAGACGCCTTCATTTGTTCTGTGTTTACACCGCAGGTACAGGACAGCGTGCACAATCGCCATCTCTACCGAGGACACCGGAGGAATTCACCCACTTCCCTGAAAACGACTCGATCAGGGCCGGTACCCCACAGGGGGACAGCTGCTGTCTGATTAATCCTGGCAGGAGGACGAGCGTTAGCCACAAGCTACGGACACACGAGCCAAGCCTGCGGTTCAAGCGGTCAGAGCGGCATTAGCAACTTCCAACAGAAACAGATACGCCTACGAGAAACACAGGGGCTCAACCAAACCCCAATCCGCCCCATAGAAGCACCTCTCTACTTCCCATACTTACATAAACACACCCTTATCCAAAATACACACACCCTACCCAGAATGCACCAGGACAGGATCTGTCAGGGCTCCCCCAGGCCTCCAGAACCTTCCCCACACTCACACATCCATTAGCCCGTTAGCAGCAAAGAACAACTGTAGCCTACACTCTTAGCATTTCAGAACCTTCCCCACACTCATACATCCATTAGCCCGTTAGCAGCAAAGAACAACTGTAGCCTACACCCTTAGCATTTCATTCTGGCGTGGCGGGCACTGCGTTTGCCTTTAACATCTTAATAAACGCAGGCTTTCCCCTGAAATTAATAAAACATGAATCTGTACGAATGGATGTAGGCCAACGTGCATTAATACCGGCAACGAGGATAATAACGGTGACAACTTTATTATGGATTTTACATAACATCATAACACCTAAGCAGGCGGAAAATTATGACATTCTCTTATTAACTGAGTACATTTTTACCATGTTCCACAAAAAATGTTCCATAAAAAATAAAACACTTAGAACAGAATGCAGTTATCAAGCTGATGTTGGGGAAGTGCTCTGGTGCCCTAATGGATTGTTTTATTTAAAGGACGCCGGATGCAGACACAGAGTGGGGGGAAAGAGCCGAGGCGTTTGCCAATTAAGCGAGGAAGTGTCAGACTAAAGAGGCAGAATTTGCAGCCGCAAACTCAATTCTGCACATGAAACCCAGACAATGGGAGCACATGATCACCACAGGTCTTCCGGGTGTGAACACAAAGTACGAGCAAAGAGCTGCAAAGCAGTCAGAGCTTTGGGTGTGCAGACGGCTCCAGACCAACCTCAGCGGGCCCCTTGTGCTGTGCAGACCTGAGCAGACTGCAGGCTCAGGTAAAAAAAGTAAAAAATAAAATAAAAAGCAGGGATAACAGAGCACCAATGCTGCTGCTCCAGTGCTATAACATTACAGGCATTTAGCAGAAGCTCTTATCCAGAGCGACTTACACAACTTTTTATATAGCATTTACACTGCATCCAGTTGTACAGCTGGATATATACTGAAGCAATTCAGGTTAAGTACCTTGCTCATGGGTACAACGGCGGTGTCCTACCCAGGAATCTAACCTATGACCTTTCGGTTACAAGTCCAGTTCCTTACCCCCTGTGCTACACTGCTGCCCGCTGCCGCCTATACTTGCTGCTTCAGAGCTACTGCTTCTAAACCCAGAGCTTCTTTAATCTCCACACAGCAAAACTTCCCATTCTCATTACCTACAATTTGCACAAAAAGGGTCACATTCAATCTTGCTCAGAATTTCTGGAAGCTGTTTTTCATCTGTAACAAAAGGGAATTATTAAGTAGTGAGGAAGGGAATAAACTCTTTGTTTTTTTTTGCCTCTTCTTTATTCACCGGTATTTTTTTAGGCCAGAAGCATCTGCACAGTGGGTTATTCTGAAGTGCTGTTGCATTTTTGATGTTTATCTCAGAACTGTATTACAGTCATCATAAGACTACAGCTCATACTGCATTTGACCTGCGGAGAAAAAAATCAGACCCATGTCAAGTGAAGCAAGACAAACACTGTAAATCTTATTAGACGACTGCACTCGAATGCTGAAGGTGCAATAATTTGCCGTATATAATCTGTGAGCTTGACCGAGCTGTCGTGCTGTTGGATTATTTTCCCTCTCTAATGACAGCGTGAGGTAATAACACACGATCTGCAGGATAATGAACCGGGCCCCCAGCCGGGGCAGAAGCCCCGCCCTGCACCGCCCCGCCCCGCCCCACCATGCCACGCCCAGGTGTGCTTTGTTAGGGCACAACACAAATCATGTGCTGCTGCTCCACTATAGGGCAAGTAATCCCAGGGAGATGCATGAGTGTTGTCTGGTAAAGGACTGTGACTTAGGCTTCATTTTCAAACTACCTTTGGTTTTTACAACAAAAAAACAACAGGTTTAGCATGCATTTCAAGTATTAAATACACACACTTAAATTTTGTGTGTGTGTGTGTGTGAGCACTGTGGCCTGTGAGAGACATTTATCCCTCTTCTGGGTGATTTTAGACATCCACAGCAGAGCACGCCCTCACACAAGCGAGGCTTCAGAGGCCAGGTAAGTGCAGGTAAATGCAAGTAAGCACAGGTAAACAAAGGTAAGTGCAGGTAAGCACAGGTAAAGGCAGGTAAGCACTGGTACGCACAGGTAAGTGCAGGTAAACGCAGATAAGCGCAGGTAAGCACAGGTAAACGCAGGTAAGTGCAGGTAAGCGCAGGTGAGCACAGGTAAGCACTGGTAAGCACAGGTAAGTGCAGGTAAACGCAGATAAGCACAGGTAAGCACAGGTAAATGCAGGTAAGTACAGGTAAATGCAGGTAAGTGCAGGTAAGCACAGGTAAATGCGGGTAAGCACAGGTAAGTGCAGGTTCCTCGTGTGCACGTCCACACGGCTCTGCTAGCACACGTATGTGGATTCTGACACGCAGGCCGGGCGGTGAGGTCATCCTGGAGCGGACTGCAGTGTCGCTAGGCAGCCCCGCGGCCGCCGCTGAACCTGGCGCCGTTTCGATTACCCCCTCCGCTCCGGAGAGGCCCTCGAAGCGCCAACAGGCTGGTGCACGGGAGCGGGATATCAGAAACAGTATAATGAGGTTACCGGGAGAGGAGACCGCTTCCCCGACCCTCAACACTCCCCCCTCCCTCTGCCCTCCCCCGAGCCTGACTGAGGGCTCCTCACACGCCTCTCCACGTTAGAAACCGCGGCCTCCCTAAATCCCCGCTCGCTCCCGGAGGATCGGGCGAGCACCCGCCTCTCTACAGCACCGCCAGCACGCTGCTCGCCGCTCCCACCTCTGCTCTCAATTCCCTTCTCTTTCTCGTTCCTTTCTTCTCTTCCTGTTTGTTTTCCCCGGCGGGTGAAGACGAGCGTCTTCTGAGACGGTCAATCTGCCACCCCACCCCCGTCCCCCCCCCCCCCCCCGCCCATTCCCGCGCCTGCTTGCGGTTTCAAGAGAAGAGCTAGCGACGGTACCACTCAGACGCCTTCGAATCCTAACTGACATAACTGACATAACGGCAAGAAACCGCGGCGTTTCGGCCAAAGGAAGGAATGCCGGCAGTTTGGCGGACGTAAATCGTGAAAATTATCCTGAGGGGGTTTCGGCGTTTTGGAGAGCCGGGCACTGACAAGCCCGTGCTACAAATCATAAATTACACATTTCTCTCTGAACACAAAAATGCACCCGCTTCCGCTCTTCTGAGGGAAAGTGGCGGTTTGGCATTTGAAAATTTTCAAAAAAGACTTTAAAAAATATTGTTGTCTCATAGCATAAGTGCAAATAAAGAAAGAATTGCTGTACGAAAGAGGGAGGGAGGGAGGGAGGGAGGGGGGGAGGGAAGGGAGAATTTGGGTGTGCTGCCAGTCCAGAAATGATAAGAGCACTGCAGCTTATAATGAGTACAATGCTAGCGAAGGACAGGAGCAGCATATTACTCTGGGAAAATCGATCACTCGCAAACTCCCGCCTCTGCTCCTCGCGCAGAGTCTCTGAACGCGGCACACAAAAGAAACTCAAGGACGTGTCGTCTGAAGCGACATGTTATCACACGAGCACAGTCTGATTTCTATAATGGCCTCCAGTTATTATTTTATCTGCAGCAGAATTTGAACAGCCACTTGACTCACCATTTTATTTATTTATTTATTTTTTCTGATCTTTTATTTGTTTCTTTTGTCATGAATTTCCGCTTGGCCTTCAGCCCTAAGGTCAGGTCGCCGTGGCGAACGCGCTAGCTAACATCTGCTAACGTGCTCGCTAACATCTGCCTGATAAATGCTATTGCTCTCACTCACACGGGCCTGCCGAGTAAGACAGAGATGTTTGCATTAAGTTAAGTCGCTTCATTCATTTTCTGGATTGAAACACATTAAGCATGTTTGGCTAATCTCTCCGAGTAATTTCAGTGCTCTACAAACACAGGCCTTTTGGCTCTAAGCCACACAGGCCCACACTGGCACATGTCTCGACATGTGCCTGTGTGGCGACATAGCTCAGGAGGTAAGACTGATTGTCTGGCAGTCGGAGGGTTGCCGGTTCAAACCCCGCTCTGGGCGTGTCGAGGTGTCCTTGAGCAAGACACCTAACCCCTAACTGCTCTGGCGAATGAGAGGCATCAATTGTAAAGCGCTTTGGATAAAAGCGCTATATAAATGCAGTCCATTTACCATTTACCATGTCTCGTGGCTCCTTACAGCAGTTTTAAAAAATCTAATTTCTCTGTACAGTGATCTGGATTTTAGAATCCTCTTCTTCCCCTTTTTAGTTTCACCAGAGGACCAATCTCACAGTTTGCATGATATTATTCCAATAAGTCAATTCTTCTTAATTAGAAGCCACTGAAGACTTCACCGATGGCAGCTAAGCCAGTTCCTTCATGTGAAACGCACCACTTATGCTATTTTAACTGACCCCACCAGTCCGTTTGCTGTAAATGAAGGCAGTTATGAGTACTGGCTGGTGTAACCCCACACATCAGCAGCAATATAGCTTTGAAGCGATTATTCTGCACAGATACCATACTGAGATAGTACCATGCCTGCATGTTTATGTGTAGTAACACTTCACTACAGCATCCATTAAAAAAATTATACACATTATACACGTTATCTCACGCACACACACACACATGCACACACAGCGCACACGCACACACACACACACGGTGCACGCACATACACACACGTGCAAACACATGCATAATGCATGCAGACACCCACACACACAGACACACAGACACACACACACTCTTCTGTTTGCCATTTCTCTTGAGTTTAATACATTTCTACATAGGTCTTCTGTCCTTTTCATGATTGACAGTTGTAAAGAAAACACAATGGAACACCAAACAGGGAAGGCTCTGCCATGGCGACTTCAGATCTTTTCATCCGTTTGTTCAGATTTTATTTCTCCTGGCAAAGAGAGGAAATTCACTCTCTTTAAAAAGCAGGGAGAGAGAACTGTGCATTACAAAGACCGAGAGAACAAACATCCATTCCGCCACACGAGGGGTGCGTGTGTGTGTCATGAGTGTGAGTGTGTGTGTGTGTGTATGCACTGTGCATGTGTGTGTATGCGTGTGTGAGTGTGTGTATGCACTGTGCATGTGTGTGTATGCGTGTGTGAGTGTGTGTATGCACTGTGCATGTGTGTATGTGTGTGTGAGTGTGTGTATGCACTGTGCATGTGTGTATGCGTGTGTGAGTGTGTATGCACCGTGCATGTGTGTGTATGCGTGTGAGTGTGTGTATGCACCGTGCATGTGTGTGTATGCGTGTGTGAGTGTGTGTATGCACTCTGCATGTGTGTATGCGTGTGTGAGTGTGTGTATGCACCGTGCATGTGTGTGTATGCGTGTGTGAGTGTGTGTATGCACTGTGCATGTGTGTATGCGTGTGTGAGTGTGTGTATGCACTGTGCATGTGTGTATGCGTGTGTGTATGCACCGTGCATGTGTGTGTATGCGTGTACGTGTGTGTGTGTTTTGTGCATGTGTGTCCACGTGTGTGTGTGCATGTGTGTGTGCGTGTGTACTTCTCTGTGTGTGTGTGTGTGTGTGTGTGTGTGCGTGTGTACTTCTGTGTGTGTGTGTGTGTGTGTGTGTGTGTGTGTGTGTGTGTGTGTGCACGTGTGTGTACGTGTGTGTGTACGTGGGCGTGGGGAGTACTGCAGAGGGGGAGAAGCTGTTTCACAGCACTACACTACAAAACGACAAAAACACCTTCACAGGAAAGGCTGGGACTGAAGCAGAGCAAACGGCCACAGTTCCAGAGCCGACGCCTGGTCGTGCAACAGACAGCAGGACCAGCTACTGCCCCCCACCCCTGTCTGAGGGGGGGCAGGACCAGCTACTGCCCCCCACTTCTGTCTACTGCCCCCCACCTCTGTCTGAGGGGGGGCAGGACCAGCTACTGCCCCCCACTTCTGTCTGAGGGGGGCAGGACCAGCTACTGCCCCCCACCCCTGTCTGAGGGGGGGAGGACCAGCTACTGCCCCCCACCCCTGTCTGAGGGGGGGGGGAGAGGGGGGGAGGACCAGCTACTGCCCCCCACCTCTGTCTGAGGGGGGCAGGACCAGCTACTGCCCCCATCCCTGTCTGAGGGGGCAGGACCAGCTACTGCCCCTCACCTCTGTCTGAGGGGGCAGGACCAGCTACTGCCCCTCACCTCTGTCTGAGGGGGGCAGGACCAGCTACTGCCCCCCACCTCTGTCTACTGCCCCCCACCTCTGTCTGAGGGGGGGCAGGACCAGCTACTGCCCCCCACTTCTGTCTGAGGGGGGCAGGACCAGCTACTGCCCCCCACCCCTGTCTGAGGGGGGGAGGACCAGCTACTGCCCCCCCACCCCTGTCTGAGGGGGGGAGGACCAGCTACTGCCCCCCACCTCTGTCTGAGGGGGGCAGGACCAGCTACTGCCCCCCATCCCTGTCTGAGGGGGGCAGGACCAGCTACTGCCCCTCACCTCTGTCTGAGGGGGGCAGGACCAGCTACTGCCCCTCACCTCTGTCTGAGGGGGGCAGGACCAGCTACTGCCCCCCACCTCTGTCTGAGGGGGGCAGGACCAGCTACTGCCCCTCACCTCTGTCTGAGGGGGCAGGACCAGCTACTGCCCCCACCTCTGTCTGAGGGGGGAGGACCAGCTACTGCCCCCCACCTCTGTCTGAGGGGGGCAGGACCAGCTACTGCCCCCCACCTCTGTCTGAGGGGGGCAGGACCAGCTACTGCCCCCCACCTCTGTCTGAGGGGGGCAGGACCAGCTACTGCCCCCCACCTCTGTTGAGGCGGGAGGACCACTACTGCCCCCCACCTCTGTCTGAGGGGGGCAGGACCAGCTACTGCCCCCACCTCTGTCTGAGGGGGGGGGGCTGCTGCTGCTAGGAGAAAGACAGGCAGTCTTAATCACTCTCCCAAGGGTGACGCAGCCATTTAGAGATAAATTGAGAGCCCTATTAAAATTAATTGGATAAATTGACTGCATACTGTAACATGTGCAAAGGTCTGCAGGGTTTATTGTAATAGTTTTCATTTTAATCAACATGTTATTTAAATAAAAGCCTCAAATATAGAATACAGAAACAGTATGCTTTGTAAAAAAAAAAGAAAAAAAAAGAATTCGGATATATGAGCGATCAACATTTCTTTCAGAAGAAATACAACTGGAACGCATGTCAAATAGAACCTTGGTCTGCAAAGAGTGTCGCCAGATTGGATGCAATCCCGCCCAATTTGACTATTTTTTTTTATTTCATTGTGTGGGGATAAAAATGGCTTTGGTTGGCTTAACAAAAAATACCCCAAATAATGAGGTGTCAGTTTTTAAATCTTTCTCTTTCAGCTAATCGCATTGGTGCAGTTTGTTCCTTCTCCGCCTGTTCCTCCAGCATCACTGCACCTGAACTCAGTCAATGTGTGGCCATGTTTCTGGGCACAAAGTCTGGAGCTTTCTCTGAACTGTCCTGTTACACAGACCGCCGTGTCCTTCATCTTTTAACGTGACACGGAAAAGACGGAGGTCTGTCACTGAACGCAAAGCCTCGTGGTGTTCACTGCCCTGTCTTCAGCTTAGGCCACAACCCACAGAGAGCTGAGGGACCTTCCTAATCGGCTAGAAGCCGCACGTACATATTTATACAGAGTAAAATGTCCAGTGTTAATTCAACTCTAGCAGCTTCTATGAGTCCAATTGGGAAAATATGAACAAGTTAATTCAACACTGAGCATTTTACTGTATGGATATATATCCTCTACATTTTCAACATGTTATATGTATTTTATGCACGGTGGTGTTTTTTATTTATTTATTTATTTATTTATATTTATAAAAATTGGGCCGTTTTTCTCAAGATTTAGCAGTTTGAGGCACTGATCGGTCAGGTTGACTGCAAATCTAGAAACGCTGCTGCAGAAGCACAAGCGATTCTGGAATCGGACCTGCCCTTGCTTACAAAAGAGAGGACAGGAAAACTGCGTGATTATTAATCTAAACTCACCCACAATTTCCCACCAAGAGCATAAAGGTGTGTACCCTAACATTAACAAACCGCTCGGAGCCTTCCCAAAATTATCGGAAGGTTTTCGGAGTCCTCAGGTAGTCATCACAGTGGCCGGGGACAGCAGATCAATGTCAGTAAAAGACGAAGCACTGAAGGACACCGCGAAGCAGAAGCACATGATAAACATAATAAACGTGCGTATAATTACAGTCTGTTTAACGTTATACTCGCTAAACAAAACGAAGACGGCCTTCATTCGGTTATTTTCACGGGCGCGCAAATAACCAGCCGCTTGACACAAGATGCCGGCGAATCACCCAGGTGACGGCGGCAAATCACCCAGGTGACGGCGGAAAATCACCCAGGTGACGGCGGCAATTAGAATTTCAATTCAGAAGTTGAGGGGGTTACTTGGGCTTCTGTTCCGAGAGAAAAATCACATTATTAAAACTAATTAATAAGTTAATTAAAGCTCCTCGTCAGCCAGTCGTGGTTGATTACATAATCATTAGACGTAATTGGAGGGGTATTTACGGGCCGGGGGGCAGGGGGCTGGGGGACAGATCCTGGAACCCGCCGTCCCAGCCCCAATCCAAAAGCAGCCAGGGGCGCGTTTTAAAAGCGGTAAGCGGGTAACGTGTGAACTCAGCCGTTCAGCCTGGCCGCGTGCTGACTACAGGCCTACCTGCGCGCAGGCTGGGGAGAGCTTTAATCACTTTTTTATTAAAGAAATGTGTAATTAGCATAGAGAACGGCTCTGTGTGCTGCTGTTACTTTACAGACGAGCCCAATCAACTCAGCCAGCCCTCCAGCAGCCGTTTATTATTCCAAAAGCAGAGCTCAGAGCGGGAGCAAGCATTCCAGTTACATCTCCCAGTCCTCCAGTGCAGCACCGTTAATGAAATTAACCAGATCTGGCTGGAATTTTTCTTTAGGTCCTATAAAAAGTGCGGATTCTCAATTAAATGTTTTTGTTCCCTTTCCAAATAGACTTTTCTTCATAATAGAATTTTCTGCAAATCCAGGGGCCTTAATGAACAGGCCTGAAAGGAGGGAATTTCACATTAGACATGGCTATTATCCATCACGCGGATAGCGGCCTTTTGTTTTTTCCATTTGAAGTGTGCCTGGTTCTGCTCAGGGGCCCCGTTGCATTGTGGGTAGGACAATGGGACAGCGGCATGCGATTGTGACGGGGGGTGAGAAGCACATTCACAGACACGTACGCGCAGCCAACGCGTCAAAAATTAGCATTTCTGTCTGCGCAGGCAGCAGCCAGCCGCTAATATAAAATTAATCCTTTGCAAATTTATATGGACTTCTCCACACTGCGGTGCAGTAATAGGTTTCTTTATGAAAAGTTCATTCGGCTCCTGCTTTCCGCCGCAAATTTGAGGTCTGCCCGGGAACAGATTACCGTCGCGCGGAATCGCTCTGGGAAGGGAAGGCGGGAAACAAAGGCTCACAAAACGCACCTTATTACAGGTCAGCTAAAAATACACGAGCGACACGCAGCGTTTTAAAGTAAACAGGGACACATTTAGCCCGCTGCAGAATGAAAAAGCCAATCGCAATGTCAGGAAATTTAACCGGAAAACAGTGAGTTTGTCGGAGAAGTAACCATAGGGGCTCTTTCTTTATGTTTATTTATTGGAGAAATATCAAAATATCTCTCTGCTCTATTGATCTGCCCTTGTAATGAAAAAACAATCACAATTATTTTTTTTAAAGTGCACCCAAAAGTAAAGCAGTACGAAAACACAAGCCTGTTCCGCCAGTTCAATCACAACAGCTGAAATGCATTATATGACACGGTACTAAACAGAAATTAACTGGTGTAAAGCACAACACAATGGCATCAGTTAAAGAAAGCGATTCAATCAGAAACGATATAAACAGCAGACTCGCTGAACATCGTACCCTATTGTCTCTGAGACGAGCATTTCAGCAGCAAACTAAATTAATTTGAACACTGTCACGACCATAACATGTCCACCGCTGCTCCACGCCGAGATTGAAATATTAATCCCGGCTGCAAGCGGGGCTGTGTAATTCACTCCCGCTGGGCCTGCCGACCGAACCGGGGGGGTAAGCGCCGTCTCCACGCCGACCGGAGTCACGCAAGACGGACAGGTGGAATTTATGCGCGCGTCCGTGAAATGCGATTTAAATTTTGTTGTTTGTGTGGCGTGATGGATAACGTGTACGACTGCACGAGCGTCTTACAAGCTCGCAGGCAGCGAGACGGAAACACGGACAAACGGCAAATGGCATCTTTGTGTTATTGTTGTTGTACACTTAGTGATCGTGCTGGATGCAGACGCGCAGATCTGATCGGGTTCTCCCTGAACCAGGCTCGGAACGGAGCGCCGAATCCATCTCTGGTTTTCTTTCCAGCCTGTTTACATTTATTTAATCTGCGGAATCGTCCATGTGATCCGCCATTTCAGCTGCATTTATTGGTAAGCCCATGAATCCACAGCTGATAACGGTTGATAAATGCTAATGTGTTTTAATGCGGTGTAATCTGTGTGTAAACAGGTGCCGGGGCGCAGAGATAATTAGCAAGGTGGGCCTGGCGGAAACAAAAACCTGTAAACACACCTGCCTTCCAGGAGCCGACCTGCCCACCCCTGCCACAGCTCCCCGGGGTTCCGTTACCATGACAATCCAGCTATGCGCAGATTCTATAGACTCACCAGATACTCAACTTCTCCATCCCCTCTCCCTCTTACCTACAGGAGGTTCTGGCAACAGGAGTTTTTTTTTTTTTTAACCGGTCCCATTAAGAACTTTCGGAAGTGGCCTGTTTTGCCTTCAGCAGGAGGTAGACAGTGCATTCAATGGTAAGTGTAGAGAATTGAATATCTGGTGCACCTAAGGGATCTATTGACATTGTTCATAGGGGTGTCCATAGTCCTGCCACCAGCAGCATTCCCTAATTATCCAGCTGCTAACTGACACCCCCCACAACCCCTACCCCCACCCCCTACCACTCTGGATCAGTAAATCAGGGAGACTTTGGATGTGATCCTGGACTCCGGTGACCTTGTCTATGAGTGTTAATACCTTGCACTTCTCACTGAAGATCAGAGCACTACAGTAACAGGCCGTTCATGCTTAGGGGCCGACTCAGAGTTCTGTTACAGCCCAGGGAATTCGCTCTCTGCCATCCCAGAACTAAAACAGCTTTCTGGTGCTGACAAATAGCCTGAGAATATATTGGAAGCTCAATGCTGGTTCGCAAAGGAAAATTACAGTTAATTTCTGTATTTTCAGTCCCTCTTTCTCTGAATAACACGTCCTGAGACCAGAAGGACACAGGAAGTTACACATTCCCGAAGACGGTGCTTTTTGTTGCAAGATGCACAGATCTACAGCACTCTCACACCTGGCTCACAGGAACGCGCCGTCGCCCAGGGACACATGAGCAGCCTGCAGCCGCTGCTCCTGACCGCTGCTCCTGCTCACTGCTCCTGCTCGCTGCTCCTGCTCGCTGCTCCTGACCGCTGCTCCTGCTCGCTGCTCCTGACCGCATGATCGGGTCGGATAAGCGGCTGGGCTTAATTAGGAGCAGAGGTTAGCGTGGAACGCCGAAATGCTTCAGTGCTTGTGCAGACGCTCACTTTTCTGCTTTTCTGTGACACCGTTACGGAAAGGCGGTGTCCTAGGTGCGGCGCTAGGCTGGGGTCTCCCTGTGGAAGCCTACGCAGACAACATGGCTTTTTTCCTCCGTGGTGATTGTTCAGTGCTGCTTCGCTCCATCTTAGAAACGCTGCAAATCTGTGTTTCCCATCTCTGCCTTGAGCTCCAACATGCACACACACACGCACACGCACATGCACACACACGCACGCACGCACGCACGCACACACACGCACAAACTCTTCACCATTTTGGTTGCGTTAGGTAAATCACGTGTACTTAATCATGTCTGACTCCCTGTCACTTCAGAATTCCGGTTCTCACCTGAGATCGGCACCACCTGGACTGCTGCCCTGCTCACTCTGCTCCACAGCACGCCTGTCACGCTCTCAAACAGCTGCCAGAACAGACCTCGTTCTCCCTAAAATTTCGGCGGTGAAAACCGCGTACAGGGCCTCCTGGCTAACAGGGCCTGATGTTCTCAGATGACCTCCACCATAACCGTCCCAGAATCTGGAACGGGGCCAGGGCTTAAATTAACATAAATGATGAAAGTGACTCAATGAATAAAGATTATAATCACACCTCTTTATGTTAGCCCATGGTCAGAGCCTCCTCTGCCAACAGTGTGCTTAGCTGTGGGCACGGGCCACACCAGGGACTGACACCCATCAGTATATTACACTGTGAATAAATCACATATTACTGACACCTGCATACCCCCTCTTCCTCACTCCCGCCCCCGCCCCCCCTTCACCCCCCTGCCCCAACCCACCTTCTTCCTCAGTGATCAACACATTTCTGAAGGTACACCCCCCCCCCCCCACCCCCTCCCCCGATAAGCCCAGAGGCCGGAGCCTGCATTTGAGCCGCTAATAACTGATATGGCATGGGTGTGAATTGGGTTCATCTGCTGCTGATTGGTTTCTTTAAAGGTTAAGCTTGTGTCAGTTCCGTGATTTAAAAAACAGACAAAGCGTTTATCATTCGGGGATTAAGCTTTTCCCAAAGATACACCTTTTACTGTGTACATTTGTTTTGTTTGTTTTTATCCTTGAGATAAAATCACAAAAAATAAATTTGTTCCACAGGGCTGTATCCATCAGTGAACCCATGCTCCTTTCAGATACAAACCCAAAGAGGTTAGCTGGACTAAGCTAGCTTCTAAGCACTCTCTATGTGGTAGCTAGGCTAAATTAGCATCTAAGCACTCACAAAGTGGTAGCTAGGCTAAGCTAGCTTCTAAGCACTCTTGGAACCAATTTTAATTAATTTTTAAAAATGTTTCATGTTGTCAACTGCCTTATCAATGTGTCTCCACCACTGATGATTCACCAGAATTAAATCACAAAGCATGTAGGACCTGGTACAGAATTTTTGGTAGACATCATTTCAGAGACTGAACAAGAAAGTAATTCCACTTAACCCATTTCTAATGGAACTGACATTATCATCATCAAGAGTTTGAAAAAAAGTAAATCAAGAAAAATATTGTATTTAGGATAGACACTAGTCATGACATGCGACTGCATAAAGATTGCAACTCAGTCTGTCCAATTTAAACGACATTTTCCTCTTACTCCCTGGAAACAACTAATACAATAAAAGTGCACCAACCTCATAACTGAGAGTCTTAATGAATGGTCATTATAGCCTCTTCCATCATTATAGACGTTTCTAGTGTCGAGTGAAATGAACATATTTCTCCTTCTAAGAGTCCTTGTTTTTGCAGGGCCTGAACATCGCGTGCAGGAGGCCGAGAACACAGCGGCCATCGATTACGCCGCAGTCATTCTCCTCCCTCCTGAGAGACTCCTGAACACAGCCTCGAACATTTCTCAAGATTAAAGATCGATGCAAACAGCCCGTCGATGGGTACAAATCCATGGCATTGCTCTCTCAGCCTGAGCGAGACTGCAGGAGAGTAACGTCCCTGGGGGCTTCTGGGAGCACGGACAGACCAGCTGGTCACTTTACAGTCCGTACGTCTGCGTGCCTGTCTGTCCATCTGCATCCACAGGGGGGGCAGCAGTACCCAAGCTGCACCACCAGGGGGTGATGTTGTGTTTGAGTCTCAGTGTGTGTGCTGTTGGGGGGTGGGGGTGTGGGGGGCTAAAATCATCTTTAAGAACACGTTAACAGCGCCTCCCCTTACAGCAGCCCCCCCAGTTAACAAACTCGACTCAACGGAAATGTCAGCAGGCAAAACACCCGGCGTCTCGTACCACCCGGCCGTAAAGAGCTCGGTGCTGAACTCACCGTAATTAGCCGTAAGCTGTCCTGGCAGCCCACCCGGCGCGGGTCAGGGTTTACAGCCGTGCGGGGGCAGACCTGCCCGAACGGCGACTCCGCCGCACGAGGACAGGCGTGACGGGGCCGGGCTCATTAGCGCTGGGAAGCACCGGGGGCGTGGGAGACCGAGTCACTCCACATCAACGCGCACCGCGCCGCCCGCGCCACCCGCGTCGCCCGCCTCGCCCCGCTGGAACGGCTTCCCACGCAGGACTTGAGCTGTGACTAACCGCGCGAGGAGCTCATCGGCCTGTGAGGCGCACGGACACACCAGCACGCGGGCTGAGACGCAGGGAAGAGGAGCGCGGAGAACGCAGCCGCTCGGACTTCATCGCGAGCACGGACGCGTGGGCGCGGGTACGGGCGGCCGTTCCTCACGCGCGACGCACGGACACACACAAAGCGGGAATCTGGGTTTTCATTAACCGCCATTCACCCGCCATTACGGACGCCTTGACCCGAAAACCACGCGAGGCACCTCGTGTCATTCGTCATTTTGACGGACAGGAGGAGTGATCAACGACAAGGTCACGAGTCGTAAGTAACCGATAATGGAAACAAAATGGCGGCTGCGTGGGGAGGCTCGCCCGACAGGCTCGTACATGGCACAGACACACAGAGAAGCGAAGCACACACAGACACACACACACACTCAGACACGCGCATGTGCATGCACGCACACACACACAGGTGCATGCACACACAGAGACACAAACACAAATTCACCACAATATGAACCCACGGTGGTGTCCATTTATCAGAGGGAAGGAAGGATCCAGAGAAACTGTTAGCCCAAATGAAAACTGCGTATAAATAACATTCTGCCACAATCTGGTTCTAGAAGGTTCAGGAGGGCCAGCAGTAAAAATGAAAAACAACAGCGGTGGCTGAGGCAGCTCCTCCTAATGTGGATTTCCCTGGGGGGGGGGGTTCATGGGGGCCTGGCAGACTCTCAGCGCTGTCCTCGGTCCCCTGACCGAATCCAAAACCCGTCACCACGGCAGCCCAGCTCCGGCGTTCAGCGGGTTCGAGAGCACCGCACCTTAACATGCCGCCTGCCCGCCTGCCCGCCCGCCCGCCTGCCCGCCCGCTGCTCGCCCGCCCGCCCCCCCAAAGCCGCCCAAAATCGATTTCCGTGAAGTGAGCTGTGATTAATCTCCCATTTATACTCCTGACTACCCCCCCCAGCATTATCCTCCTACAGACCACACTCAAATAGATAAATACATAAATAAATAAACATTGTTCCCCTCGTTCCTGAAAAGAAGGGTGTGCTGGAAAGTGCCCTCTGAGCCACACAGAGCCAGCCAGCCCACCGGCGTCGAGTGGGATAGAGCAGTCACCTGACCCACGGCTCAGCGCGGGATCTCAAGCCTGCACCCACACGGCTGCACCCCCACTCTCCCACTTTCCCAGTTGTGTTTCACTGATAATAGTCACAGCCAGCTTCAGGGGCAGCGCATTAATACGTCGTGGCAAAGACACGGACCCCCACCCGCCCCCCCCCCCAACCCCACTGCAACCGAAATATGGGATCATGCATTAATTTGACACATGTAACAAACTATTAGGATCAAATCTCAGTGCAGCAGACAGATATGCTAATGTGTCCGAAGGCATTTCGGTCGGCCTGCCGCAGCTTTGGGGGTTCAGACCCTCTGTCGCACGGAACAGGAGTGCTGGGGGGTCCCATGGCACGGGGGGGGGGGGGGGGGCATGTTTTAAATCACTAGATCTCCTGTGCGGCCAATGTCAGGGCAGGGCGTGTCCTTCACAGCACCCCTGACACGACTAAAGTGGAATTCAGCCAATGAAAAAAGCTCATTCCTTTTCTTCAACCAATGAAAAAAGCTCTTCCTTTTCTTCAGCCAATGAAAGATGCTCTTTCATTTCAGGCAGCTCAAAACCTACATCATATTTCATGGATCTCTGCTTTAGGGGGACGTCCTTCCAGAGAGGGAACAAAAAAAACAAGAGTAAACTTGTAACCTTAGAAACCGTTCCCTTGGAAACAAGGAGGGAACATGCAAGTGTGAAGGAGAGCGATGTGAAGCAGATTAAATTAAACTTTGATGCCAGCAGACTAATATTTACTCATCTTTACATACACTTTGCAATTAGAAGCACCAAATACAACAAAAAACTATCAAATGTACTTTAAAAATTAGCTGAAATAAACATTAAAGAATGCTGTGTAGAAACAGAGAATACATTCACTGCAACGGCCAGCTCTGTTAAAGAGGTCTTCAGAAGGCAGGTGCACACACACACCATATACACACACATACACACACACACACAATACAAACACAAGCGTGTATGCATACACACACTCACACACAAACATACACACACACGCAAAAACCCACCCCCACCCACATGCACACACACAAGCCCCCACCCCCCCCCAGCCCAACCACCCACCAAACATGCAAACATACACGCGCACGCACACACACACACACACACGCGCACACACACAATGAAGACTTTGGGTTCTGGCCCGTGCCAGCTGAAGTTCTGGCTCTCTGGTTAAAATTAAGGGGATCTTACCCATCTGACCTCACGCCGTGGGAGAGGGACACTGTGCCGGCAGATTGCATCACACTGTGAAGCACTGCCTCCAGCTGCACCATTAGGCTACATGCCCTGGAGCAGTTACCCCATAAAATAACTCATATATAATAATAATAATAATAATTCATATAACACCTTCCTCAGACCCAAGGTCTCTTTACAGAAACATAAAATAGGTACAGTTCATAGATTATACAGAGAGAGGAAAGAGACATAAAAAACCATAAAGCCAATAAAACAATAGAAAGACTGGTAAAATAAGGGACATGTACAGACAATAAGATGACACAGAATGATAAAAGAGCAGAAGCAGGAAAGAGATGAGGAGGAAGAGGGAGTGCGTGCCTGAGAGGATTGTTAAGAATTGGTATGAGTAACACATAACTCAACCAGACCAGGGTCACATAAACTTCTGAAAAACCTCAACTTTCTAGATGCTGGAATTAAAGACCAGCTGACCAAAATATTCCTAAAACAGTTCTTTTAAAAAATGGTTCTGGTTACATTAGAGGCAGGTTTCTCTTTTGAAACAGAGCAGCGTGCTTGGTTTTGAGTTTTATAATAATATAATTACACGGGCATCCAGATTACTGAACTGCTATCATAGCACTACACTTGAGATATTTATTCTTAGGAATTCACAAGACTGGTGCCCCCAGTTTAAGGTAAAAGTAAAACTAACGCCTGGACTGCAGGGCTGGGAGAAAGCTGAGAGAGGAGAAAGATGAAGGTCTGATGCTCTGCTAGTCCAACATCTCTGCGATGCTAGCACTGGCCAAGAACAAGGATAGGAAACTGCAACAGTGAACACCCACCCATTACAATATCACTTTACTGTGTAAACCCAAATCTGTGGGGCCCCTGTAGACACAATCCACATCAGTGGGGCCCCTGTAGGCACAGCTACACAATTTATCCTCCAGGAAGACCACACAACTGGTTTAAAAAGCCTCATATAAAGCTATCATCAACCACAACATTACTTCTGTAACTGGACATCAATAAAATAAGAGTTTGTTTTTAGAAGGGTGGGGGACGTGACTGTTTGCAGGCTGGCTTCTGCTGGTGTTTGCGATCGGCCCCCTCATCTCTGGCACCCGTCCAGGCCTGTACCACAGAGCGGCATCTTTCAGCGGGAATGACGCGCGATTTCATCACCTCTCCAAGCTCAGGGCACACAGCTGAGAGACGCACGACACGTGTTTATGCACACAGATCCACACGGATGACATATGTTCTAATCACGTTCTCCGTGAGACACTGCATGCTACTGACGCGCTGGAATGGGCCCAGGAACGCACCTGCAGGAGCATGCACCTGGAACACAGGCCTGGAACACGCCGGAAAACGACAATAACCCAGCTCAAATGCCTTCGCTCTCTAACAGATACACACGACACCAAATCACCAACTACAGCACAAACCACTAACTACAGAACCTCACCCTCAATATGGCCTCATCCACTCTAGCTACAGTATACACCCAGCTACAGATACCATACCACCCAACTATACATGCACCAAACCACCTAGCTACAGGTATAATACCACCCAACTACAGGTACCAAACCACTCAACTATACAGGCACCAAAGCACTTAACTACAGATACCACACCACCTAACTCTACATGCACCACACCACTCAACTCTACATGCACCAAACCACCCAACTACAGGTACACACAACCACATGACAACCCTCATACAGGACCAACCACCAGCTACAGGTATAATACCACCCAACTACAGGTACCAAACCACCCAACTATACAGGCACCAAACCACTTAACTACAGATACCACACCACCTAACTCTACATGCACCAAACCACCCAACTACAGGTACCACACCACCCAACTATGCATGTACAAAAAACAATGGTTCAGGCACCTGCTGTCTGGCCCGCTCAACTCTGCTGACAGAAATCTGTCTGCTCTCAGGAGCTCTCTTAATGTGCGCCATTCAGTGGGTTATCAAACAGATCAGCCCCTCCCGAAACACAGCGCCATGGCAGTGCAGTGGGAGGTGGGGGGGGGGGGGGGGGGCAGGAAGAGCCGAGGTCCCACCCCCTCTCACCCTTCTGAAGTTACATTTGGTGCAGCCTGTGATTTGCCTGATTAGACTATGATACCCAGAACAGACTCAAGAGAGGAGTGAGAGGGAAAAAATTAAATAAATAAATAAAACGACATTTCAAATTTTTTTCTGACTCTGAGCCCGTCATGGAGACCGCGGAGAGAGCAGGCCTATAGCACCGCCCTGTTATAGTTCCTTAGCAACAGCGTCCTCCAGTCAGGCCCCACACAACGTGCGACAAAGAGCGGCTCGAATGCACTCAGTGCGTGTGTACAGGGGTACAGGGGTACAGGGGGACCCACCCATCACAGCGCATGTGTACAGGGGTACAGGGGGACCCACCCATCACAGCACAGGGCTACAGGGGTACAGGGGTACAGGAGGACCCACCCATCACAGCACAGGGGTACAGGGGCAGCCCCCCATCACAGCACAGGGGTACTGCATCCTTCAGCCAGACGGGCTCATTCTTAATCTCCCACTGCATCCTTCAGCCAGACGGGCTCGTTCCTAATCTCCCACTGCATCCTTCAACCAGACGGGCTCATCCTTAATCTCCCACTGCATCCTTTAGCCAGACGGGCTCATTCCTAATCTCCCACTGCATCCTTCAGCCAGACGGGCTCATCCTTAATCTCCCACTGCATCCTTCAGCCAGACGAGCTCATCCTTAATCTCCCACTGCATCCTTTAGCCAGACGGGCTCATTCCTAATCTCCCACTGCATCCTTCAGCCAGACGGGCTCATCCTTAATCTCCCACTGCATCCCAGAGCACCCGCGTAGAGAGCATTCAGCTCACTGCCTTTTTTATTTCACTGAAATGTTTCCAGCTTCTCCCTCTGTGATGTCACACACTGACATCAGGCCGCTGTGATGTCACTGTGATGTCATGAATTAAAGTGATGCCGCCACTGTGATGTCACGCATTAACAGATGCCGCTGGATGTCACACATTAAAGTGAAGTATAGCTGAGCTCGGGAGCCAGAAGGCCATTTTTGGGGAGAAAGGGGGGGCGTGAAAGAGAGCAGGCAGACTCACAGAGATTAGTCTCATTTTTATATCCCCCCTCCAGGGTGAAGAGGGAGAAAGCTCTTCCTGAATGACCCTGATTTTCAGCGTCTGTGCAGGCAAGCACTACATCAGCAGCATTCAGCGCAGTAAAATGAATGAATGAATGAATGAATGAATGAATGAACAAATAACTAAACAAACAAGCAAATAAATATGCAACCAGCCAAATGCATCAACCCGCCAAGTTGGATTTCTCTGTTCCTCCCGGTCCCCTGCTACCTGGCAGCAAACATGGCGGCTGGGACTCCGCTGGATGAAAACCCGCCAAACGGTAACTGCAGCATTAAACCCCTCCCCCAAAACCCCGCCCTCAGCCTCACTGAACCTGCACACCTTTATAAACAGAGCTGCACTGCACCTGCACACCTTTATAAACAGAGCTGCACTGCACCTGCACACTGTTATAAACACAGGCCAAACGGTAACTGCAGCATCGTACAGCTCAAACCCCTCCCCCAAACCCCGCCCTCAGTCTCACTGCACCTGCACACCGTTATAAACACAGCTGCACCTGCACACCGTAAACACAGCTGCACCTGCACACCGTTATAAACACAGGCCAAACGGTAACTGCAGCATCGTACAGCTCAAACCCCTCCCCCAGAACCCCGCCCTCAGCCTCACTGCACCTGCACACCGTTACAAACACAGCTTCACTGCACACCTTTATAAACACAGCTTCACCTGCACACCTTTATAAACACAGCTGCACCTGCACACCGTTATAAACACAGCTTCACCTGCACACCGTTATAAACACAGCTGCACCTGCACACCTTTATAAACACAGCTTCACCTGAACACCTTTATAAACACAGCTGCACCTGCACACTGTTATAAACACAGCTGCACCTGCACACCGTTATAAACACAGCTTCACCTGCACACCGTTATAAACACAGCTTCACTGCACCTGCACACCGTTATAAACACAGCTGCACCTGCACACCGTTATAAACACAGCTTCACCTGCACACCGTTATAAACACAGCTGCACCTGAGCACCGTTATAAACACAGCTGCACCTGCACACCGTTATAAACACAGCTGCACCTGCACACCGTTATAAACACAGCTGCACCTGCACACCGTTATAAACACAGCTTCACCTGCACACCGTTATAAACACAGCTGCACCTGAGCACCGTTATAAACACAGCTGCACCTGCACACCGTTATAAACACAGCTGCACCTGCACACCGTTATAAACACAGCTTCACCTGCACACCGTTATAAACACAGCTTCACCTGCACACCTTTAAAAACACAGCTTCACCTGAACACCTTTATAAACACAGCTTCACCTGAACACCTTTATAAACACAGCTTCACCTGCACACCTTTATAAACACAGCTGCACTGCACCTGCACACCTTTATAAACACAGCTTCACCTGCACACCTTTATAAACACAGCTTCACCTGAACACCTTTATAAACACAGCTTCACCTGCACACCTTTATAAACACAGCTTCACCTGCACACCTTTAAAAACACAGCTTCACTGCACACCTTTATAAACACAGCTTCACCTGCACACCTTTATAAACACAGCTTCACCTGCACACCTTTATAAACACAGCTTCACCTGAACACCGTTATAAACACAGCTTCACTGCACCTGCACACTGTTATAAACACAGCTTCACCTGCACACCTTTATAAACACAGCTTCACCTGCACACCTTTAAAAACACAGCTTCACTGCACACCTTTATAAACACAGCTTCACCTGAACACCTTTATAAACACAGCTGCACCTGCACACCGTTATAAACACAGCTGCACCTGCACACCGTTATAAACACAGCTTCACCTGCACACCTTTATAAACACAGCTTCACCTGCACACCTTTAAAAACACAGCTTCACCTGAACACCTTTATAAACACAGCTTCACCTGCACACCTTTATAAACACAGCTGCACTGCACCTGCACACCTTTATAAACACAGCTTCACCTGAACACCTTTATCAACACAGCTTCACCTGCACACCTTTATAAACACAGCTTCACCTGCACACCTTTAAAAACACAGCTTCACTGCACACCGTTATAACACAGCTTCACCTGCACACCTTATAAAACAGCTTCACCTGCACACCTTTATAAAACACAGCTTCACCTGCACACCTTTAAAAACACAGCTTCACTGCACACCTTTATAAACACAGCTTCACCTCCACCTTATAAACACAGCTTCACCTGAACACCTTATAAACACGCTCACCTGCACACCTTTATAAACACAGCTTCACCTGCACACCTTTATAAACACAGCTGCACCTGCACACCTTTATAAACACAGCTTCACCTGCACACCTTTATAAACACAGCTTCACCTGCACACCTTTAAAAACACAGCTTCACCTGAACACCTTTATAAACACAGCTTCACCTGAACACCTTTATAAACACAGCTTCACCTGCACACCTTTAAAAACACAGCTTCACTGCACACCTTTATAAACACAGCTTCACCTGCACACCTTTATAAACACAGCTGCACCTGCACACCGTTATAAACACAGCTTCACTGCACACCTTTATAAACACAGCTTCACCTGCACACCTTTATAAACACAGCTGCACCTGCACACCTTTATAAACACAGCTTCACCTGCACACCTTTATAAACACAGCTTCACTGCACCTGAACACCTTTATAAACACAGCTGCACTGCACCTGAACACCTTTATAAACACAGCTGCACAGTGAAGCAGAATCACAGGCAGGTGAGTCTAAATGTCTGAAACATCTCGGAGATCTAAAGCCGCTCTCCTCCACTCAGGGGTTCCTCCTCCATTTGGACATCAAAGACGGGCATAAAAGCAGCTCCTGAAGAGCCGAGCGTTAAAATAGAGAGGGGGGGTTAAATTGGGGGGGGGGAAGGGCTATTTGGGAAAAGGCTGGCAGCACGTGATCTGTAAAAGATTCACTGGCTGCTGAGGGAAAGGTTAGAAATTAGACAAGCTCTCCTCTCCTCCTCTCCTCATTTCTTCTCTCCTCTCCTCCTCTCCTCCTTTCTTCCCTCCTCTCCTCCACTCTCTTCTCCTCTGCTCGTCAAGAAACATTGCTGTAGTATCATGGAGGGCAAGTGTGAATAATTCATGCCAGTTTGCTATAATAATTTCACGAGAATGCTTGCTCTACTCTCCCTCTATCCGTCTTACTTTCTCTCTCTATCTCTCTCTCGCTCCTTTCTCTATTTCTCCATCCCTCATTTTTCTTCATCTCTCTTTCTTCCCCTTTACCCCACAAAGGATGCACAGAACATGACTATAAGGCTATAAACCAAGATCAGAGAGGATTGGAGTAGCAGAGGAACATTAGCTACATTCACAGACACATATCCGTCCCTCCCGCACCCTTGGAGAAAAGTGGGGGGGGGGGGGTTTGATTAGAAAGCGTGAGCGTGGTCACGGTGCGAGCGCGGGGTAGGCAGCGGAGGCGCCAAAGGATCGGCCTCCACACGCGTGTCAGAGCAGCAGGGCCGGGCACAGAGAGTGACTAACGCCAGCTCACCATGGAGACCGGCTCAGCTGAGCCAAGCTCCCCCCGCTGGCAGAACACAGGAACAGCAGGCCGGAGACTGTCTCACAGGGAAGCAGATCACCAGGCGGGGAGGATGCTGTCCCGGGTTTCACTACATTACCTGGGCACCCAGGTGTCAGAGCAGGTACAGGCTATGGTGTGGAGGCAGACACTCTCAGGGTGTTAAAGTCCACACCTGACGCAGTGCTGGATGCTCTCTGGTCTGCAGGTAAATGAGGAGCCTTGATGGACTGAATGGCCTGTTCTCCTCATTTTGTATTCTTATGCTGTTATGTTCTAGGAAAGGAAATGGGCTGCATTGGCTGTCCTCATTATAAACCATTCTCACGTTGTTATTGTTCAGCTCTTACTGTCTATTAGGCAGAAAGGGGCTGAATTCCTCTTCTGAGTGAGTGAATATATGGTTACTCAAAGCTGTAATAAGCGGTAATAAGCTGTAATAAGCGGTGATAAGCTGTAATAAGCGGTGATAAGCTGTAATAAGCGGTAATAAGCGGTGATAAGCGGTGATAAGCGGTAATAAGCGGTGATAAGCAGTAATAGGGCAGCTAATGACGCGCAGAGAGCGTCACCTCCGCCGGCTCCACAGGTGCCCGCAGGCCTGGTTCGGTGAAGAGCGGCAAAGCAGCGAATCAGAATGCAGCGCCCGCCCGCAGCGAATCAGAGCGCAGCGCCCGCCGCCGTAATGAAGGATCACAGAGACGGCTTTTTAAACGCTCTGACATTTAGGCGGCAGAGTGCCGGCTTGGCGGGAGACGCGGAGCGCCACCGCCGCTCGGGCCCCGCGGCTAATTTGTTTTGGAAAATAGAGCCAGGCCCGGGAGCAGCGAGGGGAGGGGGGGGGAGGCTGGGGGGGTTTAATGGGGATGTCGCAGATGCCAGCCATTATACTGCAGGACCTCCCGCGAAGCCAGCTAACTGGGGGCCTCATTTCCTCTGTCTCCGTTTCTCTCCCTCTCTCTTTCTCCCTCCCTCCCTCCCCCTCCCTCCCTCTCTCTCTCTTTCTCCCTCCGTCCCTCCCTCCCTCCCTCCTTCCCTCTCTCTCGCTCTCTCTCTCCCCCTCTCGCTCTCTCTCCCTCTTTCTCTCTCCCCTCCCCTCTCTCTCTCCCCCTCTCACTCTGTTTCACTCTCTCTCTCCCTCTCTCTCTTACCCTCTCTCTCTCTCTGTTTCACTCTCTCTCTCCCCCTCTCTCTCTCCCCTCGCCCTCTCTCTCTCCCCCTCTCTCTCTCTCTCTCTCTCCCTCCCTCTCTCTCTCTCTGCAGTGCCAAACCCAGCTTCTGCCCACACACTCAGGTTTGAGGAACGGTGACGAGATGGGGGTGGGGTGGGGGTGGTAAATGAGCTTCAGTGCACAGCCAAAACAAACCAGCAGGTGCCGGACAGAGATGTGCCATCCCCTCATTGCAAATTAAGAGCTCAGGTAACCATGGCGATTTCCCCTTCCAAACTCGGTGACAGGGACCAAAACCAAAATGGCCTCCATTACAATTCCACATTATTTATATCAAAAACAAGACTGCAACAAACAACATATTAATCTGCGCTCCATAAAAACATGGAGAAAATCTAAGCAGTAGACAGCAATTTAAAAATCTCGTTAGAATGTGTTGATAGATAAAAATGCAGATAAAAATACCATTTGTTCGACTTCCTTTTTGATTGTTTTTTTTTTGTAACGGAGTGTAATTTAGTTCCCATGCTCACCACAGGGACGCCGGTCGGGCGGGTGAGGGGGATTTCTCATCGGGCAGTCTGATTGGGCGAGGGAAGCCGCCTGATTGGGCGAGGGAAGGCGATTAGAACGGCGCAGGAGAGGAAGGCCAGCGCGTCTTCATCACGTTTGGATAAAATAAATCTCCCTCCTCACCCTCTTTTACCCCACACAGAAATGAGGGGCGGTCCTGGGGGGCATGATTAGGCCCCGCCTCTGGCCCGAGCGCATGATTAAGGCCCCGCCCCCTGAGGTATCGGCGTGGTAACCGTCAAGGCCGCCTGACAGTCACCCTAATGAGATACACAGAGTGACAAGCAATTAAGGCCTTGTCCAAAACGGAGGACGACGCAGAGACAACAGCAGCGGGATGGAGCCGCTGCCCGCGGGGGCTTGCGCTGCGCTGAAATAAAGGATGGGGGGGGGGGGCGCAGAGCTTCCGAACAGCCTGATCCAGCAGACAGCCCCCCCTCACCCCCCCTCACCATCCCCTCGCCCAACAAGGGTGTTTCTGAAACACGCTTCCCCTGGAAAGAGCCCGACGTGCCCGGCCTCCTGAAATCCCCCAGATCAGCGCTGGAGATGAACTTCAGTCCCGCGCTGAGGGAGCTCCGCCCTGCCGCTGAATCTCTCAGGCTCGGGAGAAACTAATCCTCAGTGTAAAAGAAACCCAAACCCTCCAGACTGAGAGATTACAGAGAACCTCCCCCCCCCCCAATCCCAATACCCCCCGCCCAATCCCAATACCCCCCCCCCACCCAATCCCAATACCCCCCCGCCCCAATCCCAATACCCCCCCGCCCCAATCCCAATACCCCCCCCCCCAATCCCAATACCCCCGCCCATACCATACCACCCACCATACCCCATCCCAATACCCCCCCGCCCACCATTCCTACAAGGGTTCCTAAATGTCCCTGCGGTGACGTTTCAGCTTTTTTCTGTTTCTCCAAAATTGAAGAAAACACAAAGGACAGACCTAAACGACTGAAGGTGCACTGGTCCATAACCCAGCACACAACTACCCAGCACACAACTACCCAACATGAAACTACCCAGCACAAAACTACCGAAACTGAAACATCCCAACACACAACTACCCAGCATGAATCTACCCAAGACAAAATTACCCAGTACAAAACTACCCAAACTGAAACATCCCAACACACAACTACCCAGCATGAATCTACCCAAGACAAAATTACCCAGTACAAAACTACCCAAGCAGCTGAAAGCACTCTCCAGAATGAAATCCAGTTTTTTCCTGATTGGTTTTTTCCGAACAAAAGTGCACATAGTACAAAAAAATAAGGCCAGGATTCAATCAAACGTTTGTCCTTAACTTTACCCAACTATTAAATGGAAAAATGACTTTTCTTCTTCACAAACTCAGTTTGGCAGGCTCAGTGCTTTATTTGCTCAGCACTTTGGATGGCACACAAGGTAAAAGTAAAGATAAAATAAATGAAACACAATAAAGACAATGTTGAATAAAGCCGGGACAGGTAAAATAGTTACATAAGGCTTAAAGCAAGCATAAAAAAACGGGTCTTTAAACAGGACTTGAAAGAAGACGCAGTCAGTAGATTATTCCAGAAAACTGAAGCTCAGACCAGGGATGCCTGGTCCCCTCTCTGCGTCTGAGACAGAGAGGAGATCTTCCTCTGAGGATCGGAGGAAGCACGGGGGGGGGGGGGGGGTGCTTTTAAAGTCAGATCAAGACTGGCCTTGAAAGTGGTGAGCAAAACTTTAAAATCAACCCTTAAAGAAGCTGTGAGTCATGGTGTGGAGAGGACAGGATGGGGGGGGGGGGGAGGCGGGGGGGTGACATGAGAGATCTCTCAGCAGCTGAATTTTGGGCTAACTGCAGAGGCGCTGTGGTCATGTGTACAGAGAGCTGCAATAATTACAAAAGCATGAAGGACTCCTGAGTTAGCTGTGCTGAGAGTGCGTTATGCAGGCATTATAACGCGTTTATTACACAGAGTGGTGCATTGCACCGCATTTATTACACACACAAATGCATTATAACGCATTTATTACACAGAGTGGTGCATTGTAATGCATTTATTACACACACAAATGCATTATAACGCATTTATGACACAGTGACACATTATAACCTGTTTATTACATACAACAATGCATTATAACATGTTTATTACAAGCAGCAACAGGCTCCTGCTCAGACAGAGCAGCGAAATGACGTCATCTCTTGCCATGTGAGGATGCCCACACCACGTCATACTGCCATCACACTGTAATTAGCTATCAGCGGATATAACAGAGTCCAGGGCCAGTGAAATCTAAATTTAAATGTGAGGTGTGCGATGTCACCGTGAACAACAGAAATGTCAATCTGCCCAATTGCCCCCCCCCCCCCACCCACGCAGCCGAGCCGGAGAGCAGGATGACACCCGAGCGGCACCGCACAGGTAATGAGCACGGCGTTCTGGCGAAAGAGGGAAGCAGCGATGTCAAGAAGGGGCAGTGTGTGCGTCTGTGTGTGTGCGTGTGCGAGATTATAATAAACCTCCACATGCACCATTCGGGACTTTCCAGAAAATAAGAAAATGAAGCAAACCAAAAAAAAAAAAAAAAAAAAAAACCTATTGCTTCTACTACTTATTTCATATTCATACATTTAGATTCAACCTTTTAGCACCGAGAAAAAAGCACAAGCGTGAGTTTAAGTCATTGGGGATGGGGCGCAGCGCTTGCTTAAAATTGGACAAATTATTATACACTCGAGAAGCTCAAGAAGCTCCTGGCAAAGGAAATTGCATGTCTTTCTCAGGCGTGGAGGTGATGACCTTGCAGACAGACGGATTCTGAAGCTGTCACACCTTCAGTGTCGCACCCTACACAAACACCGGCTAGTGTGGGGGGGGGGGGTGAGGGGAGGGGGAGGGAGGTGCAGTTAGACTTATCAAAATGATCTCTTTTTAATATAAAACAAATATATTACTATTTGATGGATGAATTTGATTTTCTTGTGTCTTCATTATAGGATCCAGATTGTAATATTTAATATCAACGGTTTTATGACCATATCCTCCCCCTCTCTGTAGAAAGACTACATTTCCCAGCAGACCCTCCTGCTCCAGACAGCTGTTCTGACGGCGCAAGATGGATCCCCAGTCATTTATGGAGAGGGCCAAGCACTTAATATCATTAGCATATATGCAGGCAGGCAGCTGCGGCATTGTGTCCGATATTGCTGAATAGAGTCCCTGCCACCTTATATCTGATAACACTGCTGATAGTCATTCATCACCGCAACCAGAACCTTCCTGGAGATGGATGTGCTGCTCCTGCTGTTTTAATTTATCACTCTGCTTAGTGGCTGACCCACATATTAATAACAAACACCCACACATGCGCGCGTGCACACACACACACACACACACACACACGCATGCATGCGCACACACTCACACCCACCCACAAACACCCACACACGCATGCATGCACACACACACACCCACCCACAAACACCCAAAAACGCGTGTGCGCACACACACACCCACACACACACACCCACAAACACCCAAAAACGCGTGCGTGCGCACACACACAGCCACATACACCCACAGAAAGATGCACACAAAACACACGCACGGAATTCTAAATAAGCATATTCATGTAATACATGATGAAATGTCCAGAGATAAATCAACTCTCACAGAGTACATACGGCCCTGTTCTCATCCAGAGAACTGGACTCTGGACCACATGTACTCTGTTAGAGTTGAATTAACTCTGGATATTTTACACTGAACCAAGGGGGGGGAAAACACTTCAGTAAACACAACTCCAGAAAGTGACCGGATGACTGGAGTCTCTCAGCCTCTCCCTTTATAATCTGCTCAAGTTCTCTGCGTTTTGTCCATGAGGCAAAACAAAAACAGCGCACTGCTCTCTCTTTTTTAATAAGTTTGTTGTTTAAAATGGGATTTCATTTTGTTCTTAGAGCAAAGCCTAGTTAATGCGCATCTCGAGGCGATGTGTCCGTCCTGCGCAACGAATTCACCCTTCTGCCGAGGAGTCCAAATCAACAGCGTTCACCATTTCCGAAAAACTCAACGTTCTCTACGGCCTTATTTACGCACGTCCCCAGAGCTCCACGGCGAAATGCGATGACAGTAAAACGCAGGGCTGCCAGAGAAACGGAGAGGAGAGTCATTAGCAGGAAGCATCGGCCAGAAAACGATAAGAAGTTTCAGAGGAAATGGGAAACAGCCGGTAGCATGTTAGATTATAGATGCAATTTGCAGTCTTTCCGAGGCAGATGAGCCTCGCGCACGGACCCAAAGGTTAACTGTGAGCCCCAGTAAGGGTTGCCAGACGTCTGATTTTCAGCGGTAACGCCCGGCTTTCAAATTACTTGAACAGGTCCGGTTTGTGGTCCGGAACCGGAGAATGTAAAGTCCGTTCTGAATAAACAATGGGAGAAATTTTACTGGCAGTTTTTAATGAATGACTCCCAGGTCTGACGTCAGTTCTGACCCCCCCCAACCCCCCCAGCTGGGGTACGACAGCTCCCACGTTTGCAATTAGGCTTCTAGCTGTGCATGTTGTCCGGTTATGAAAAATTCTAAATCTGGCAACCCAAGCCTGACACCAGACAGTGACGCACATGAAAAACCCCATTAACACCATGAACGCCATGTTTGACAAGCAATCCCCCAAAAACTGACACAGTACAGTTTCACAGAATCGCAACACAGTCTAAATGTGATTTTTTTTTTTTTTTTTTTTAAAGAATTCACTCGCAAACTGCATCACTAACAGTCTCGCCGCCATTTTCCATCCTGGTCAATTCACAACATCAACAATATGAGCTGTCAAAGCCTCAGAATTAATAACTAGACAGGTCTAATGCTAATTCATAACTCAGCAGATAAAAATCCACCACGGAAAGATAGCCAATATTCCCAGACAGCAGGGGTTCCCAATTTATTAGCCGGCCCCTTCTACCCCCTGCTAGATGAGATAATGGATGCCTCTTTTCTGAGAGCACTTTAATGTCACCGTCCGGCCCGCCGGAAACTTTACCGAGAGAAAGCTCAGCGGCATTTCTGCCGTTTTTCTTTTCTTTTCCTTCTGCATAAGAAAAGAAGGCCAGGCAATGCCACTGTCTGCGTCTGCGGCATATAGAGTTAATTACGTTCCTTTGGAAGCCTTTCCCACAGAGCCCGTTCTGAGCCGATCCCAGATCTGTGGATGAAACAGGCCGTGCTGTCTGTGAAGAACCCACAAAGACGGAGTGCGAGGCCTTCCTTACAGACACCTTCCCTCACAAGGATCACACGCAAGAGAAGCACCCAGCCGGGCAAATACAACAAATAAAAAACACCCGTGGTTCAACAAAATGGCCTCCATTAAAACTGCCAGCCTCACAGTGATATACTGCACGCTGAAATTAATTAATGACATTACCAAGCGAGTATAATTGTGGATTCTACATGACTGCTCACCGATCGCAAGAACGCATACGAGAACCCATACAAGAACCCATGCAGCAAGAATCCTTCCAATCCCACATGAGAACCCATATAAGAACCCATGCAGCAAGAATCCTTCCAATCCCACACGAGAACCCATATAAGAACCCATTCAGCAAGAATCCTTCCAATCCCACATGAGAACCCATATAAGAACCCATGCAGCAAGAATCCTTCCAATCCCACACGAGAACCCATGAGAACCCATTCAGCAAGAATCCTTCCAATCCCACACGAGAACCCATGAGAACCCATGCAGCAAGAATCCTTCCAATCCCACATGAGAACCCATATAAGAACCCATGCAGCAAGAATCCTTCCAATCCCACACGAGAACCCATATAAGAACCCATGCAGCAAGAATCCTTCCAATCCCACATGAGAACCCATGAGAACCCATGCAGCAAGAATCCTTCCAATCCCACACGAGAACCCATGAGAACCCATGCAGCAAGAATCCTTCCAATCCCACACGAGAACCCATGAGAACCCATGCAGCAAGAATCCGTCCAATCCCACACGAGAACCCATGAGAACCCATGCAGCAAGAATCCTTCCAATCCCACATGAGAACCCATGAGAACCCAGGACGTAGTGTAGCACAGTGGGTAAGGAACTGGGCTTGTAACCGAAAGGTCGCAGGTTCGATTCCCGGGTAAGGACACTGCCGTTGTACCCTTGAGCAAGGTACTTAACCTGCATTGCTTCAGTATATATCCAGCTGTATAAATGGATACAATGTAAAATGCTATGTGAAAAAGTTGTGTAAGTCGCTCTGGATAAGAGCGTCTGCTAAATGCCTGTAATGTAATGTAATGTAATGTAATGTAACCCATGCAGCAAGAATCCTTCCAATCCCACATGAGAACCCATGAGAACCCATGAGAACCCATTCAAAAAGACGCATGTTGAGAAACCTGCTGTGGGCCTGAGATGCTGCTGTCCTCCTCACATCTCGCTAAGACCCCCAGCGCTTCCCGACTTTCTGCCACGTGGAAAAGCGCTTAATGGAAATGAAAAGTCTACTCGGCTGGGATCGATTTCACATGAATCAGAATCTGGAGAAGCCACTGCTGGATCTGTGTAAAAGATTTTACGCTACACAACATATTGCTTCAACGAATGCATTATTTGTTAGAAAGGGGCTGGGATACGGATCCGGTCGGGGGGAAACTAGGTGCCGCGGGACAGCACAGGACCCGCGTGCTGAACACTAAAGCTCGGCTGCATCGATGCTAATCTCAGCGTAAATCTTAAAGATAATTACGGCTCACCTGGAGCCTTGTGTGCATTTAACACGGAGGAGAGGAGAGTCACATGTCAGCTTTGATCTGGCAGCGCGTTTCACACAACCCTGCTGTGGCTCACGGCCCCGCCCTGCTTAGGCCCCGGAGTCTAAACAAGCTCACATCTACTCTGGGGTGCAGATGTGACACTGTGGTGCTGCAGATTACTCAGGCTGTCTAGTGCCCCCCCCTCCCAGCCCCCCCCCTTTGAAAAACCCCCTGGTTTCTTTTTTCCATCTTGTGTCTGCGTGCGTGCGTGCGTGCTTGTGTATGAGTGTGTGTGAGAGTGTGTGTGTGTGTGTGTGAGAGAGTGTGTGTGTGTGTGAGAGAGAGAGAGAGAGAGAGAGAGAGTGTGTGTGTGTGTGTGGGAGAGAGAGAGAGAGAGAGAGAGAGAGAGTGTGTGTGGGAGAGAGAGAGAGAGAGAGAGAGAGAGAGAGGGAGAGTGTAGGATGCACCAGAGGCCAGGCTCCGCACTGCTAATTGGACAGGAGGCCAGACAGGAGGACAGAGGCTGGGCTGTGGAGAAATTGCCGTTATTTTCCTTAATCAGGATTCTAATGATAAAGGAAGCTGCTGGGCAGAGGGCAGGGGAAACAAATCTGCATCACGGGAGACGGGCGAGAGAAAAATCACCTGCTCATCGAGTCCCGCACAACAATCAGGCCACTAATCAGCTCACATTCTTCCACCAGCGTCCTGATCCTGCGTCTGAGTGGACAGGGTCAATACGCCACACTCACAAAGCCTACAACTCCCAGCATCCACCACGTCCCCCGCTCCCATCCCACACTCACAAAGCCTACAACTCCCAGCATCCACCACGTCCCCCGCTCCAGTGCTACACTCACAAAGCCTACAACTCCCAGCATCCACCACGTCCCCCGCTCCCATCCCACACTCACAAAGCCTACAACTCCCAGCATCCACCACGTCCCCCGCTCCAGTGCCACACTCACAAAGCCTACACCTCCCAGCATCCACCACGTCCCCCGCTCCAGTGCCACACTCACAAAGCCTACACCTCCCAGCATCCACCACGTCCCCCGCTCCTGTCCCATACTCACAAAGCCTATAACTCCCAGCATCCACCACGTCCCCCGCTCCAGTGCCACACTCACAAAGCCGACAACCAGAAGCTAAGCAAACAGGCGCTTTACTGTGTTTAAGAAAACTGCAGTTTATTTTCCAAAAGCAATGACTCTCCACTCTATGAGTCATGAATCATCTAAACTGAGACAGTCATATTATTGCAGTTTGTCTATGAGGCCTTATGACCTCACTTTGCTGTAGAATATGCTGCATCCTGACAGCCTGACAGGATGGCCTGGCCTGGCGTAAAGTAGACCATACCACAACGTAAAGTAGACCACACCACAGCGTAAAGTAGTCCACACCACAGCGTAAAGTAGACCACACCACAGCGTAAAGTAGACCACACCACAGTGTAAAGTAGACCACACCACAGCGTAAAGTAGACCACACCACAGCGTAAAGTAGAGCACACCACAACGTAAAGTAGACCACACCACAGTGTAAAGTAGACCACACCACAGCGTAAAGTAGAGCACACCACAACATAAAGTAGACCACACCACAGAGTAAAGAAGAGCACACCACAGCGTAAAGTAGACCATACCACAGCGTAACGTAGTCCACACCACAGCGTAAAGTAGACCATACCACAGCGTAAAGTAGTCCACATCACAGCGTAAAGTAGACCATACCACAGCGTAAAGTAGACCACACCACAGCGTAAAGTAGACCACACCACAGTGTAAAGTAGACCACAGCACAGCGTAAAGTAGACCACACCACAGTGTAAAGTAGACCACACCACAACGTAAAGTAGACCACACCACAGTGTAAAGTAGACCACACCACAGCGTAAAGTAGAGCACACCACAACATAAAGTAGACCACACCACAGAGTAAAGAAGAGCACACCACAGCGTAAAGTAGACCATACCACAGCGTAAAGTAGTCCACACCACAGCGTAAAGTAGACCATACCACAGCGTAAAGTAGTCCACATCACAGCGTAAAGTAGACCATACCACAGCGTAAAGTAGACCACACCACAGCGTAAAGTAGACCACACCACAGCGTAAAGTAGACCACACCACAGTGTAAAGTAGACCACACCACAGCGTAAAGTAGACCACACCACAGTGTAAAGTAGTCCACACCACAATGTAAAGTAGACCACACCACAATGTAAAGTAGACCACACCACAGTGTAAAGTAGACCACACCACAGTGTAAAGTAGTCCACACCACAGAGTGCGCTACCAGTCAGGCTGACTAACCCCATTAAACCGCCACACCACAGGTAGCGCGACTGCCCCCGCAGCGAAGCATGCTGGGAACTGCAGGTGCGATTAACTGAGGTGCTGTGCGAGCTAACGGCGCTGCAGAAAACAACCGATGGCGTTGTACTTCCTGCGTGCGGCTCCAGACAGGAAGCCACCAGCGCTCGCCGTCTCCACCAGCGCTCAGCGACACAAGCGCCTTTCAGACGGGCTAACGATAACGAGCGAAGGAGAATAAGCCATTAATAGGCCTGATTACTCCCTGGGCCGAATAACAATGCGCTCCTCTATCTGCACAAATAAAAGCACTGCCCATTAACTCATTAAGAGAGGGCTGCTAATTAGCCACTGCGGCTTCACTCAACCCAAGGACATGTACCTTTAATTATGCACGTCTGATTTTTGCTTAAGACACTCAGACAGAAGAAATGACAAGATGTAGTAATTACAGAAAAAAACAGCACGACAGCTTCAATACTTCAACACAATTGGGGACTTTTTGAAAAAAAAAAAAAAGAACAAGACTTAAAGACTTAAAGAAAACACTTCACTGGTAATTCAGCTACAACCTTATGACTGATTTAAAATTTTATATTTCATATTGTATTTTATATATAACAGTATCACAGCTGTATGGAAGACAATGCAACATTTAGCCTGATCCATAGAGGACCCACACACACTCACACTTGCACTTGCACACGTACACGTGCGCATGCACACCCACACACTCACACTCACACTCACACTCTCTCACACACACACACACACACACACACACACACACACAGACATAAACACTAAAATCAAAGATGCAATGCTGTTACTCCAGTGGCATTATTCCTTAGAAAGTGAGAGAGCACAGTCCCACAGCGCAGTCCAGAGGGAACGCTCTGCGGTGACACAGTGAGAGAGCACAGTCCCACAGCGCAGTCCAAAGGGAACGCTCTGCGGTGACAGTGAGAGCGCAGGGCCCCACAGCGCAGTCCAGAGGGAACGCTCTGCAGTGACACAGTGAGACAGCACAGTCCCACAGCGCAGTCCAGAGGGAACGCTCTGGGGTGACACAGTGAGAGCGCAGGGCCCCACAGCGCAGTCCAGAGGGAACGCTCTGCGGTGACACAGTGAGAGCACAGGGCCCCACAGCGCAGTCCAGAGGGAACGCTTTGCGGTGACACAGTGAGAGAGCACAGCCCCACAGCGCAGTCCAGAGGGAATGCTCTGCGGTGACACAGTGAGAGCGCAGGGCCCCACAGCGCAGTCCAGAAGGAACACTCTGCGGTGACACAGTGAGAGAGCACAGTCCCACAGCGCAGTCCAGAGGGAACGCTCTGCGATGACACAGTGAGAGAGCACAGCCCCACAGCGCAGTCCAGAAGGAACGCTCTGCGGTGACACAGTGAGAGCGCAGGGCCCCACAGCGCAGTCCAGAGGGAACGCTCTGCGGTGACACAGTGAGAGAGCACAGTCCCACAGCGCAGTCCAGAGGGAACGCTCTGTGTTGACACAGTGAGAGAGCACAGCCCCACAGCGCAGTCCAGAGCGAACGCTCTGCGGTGACACAGTGAGAGCGCAGAGCCCCACAGCGCAGTCCAGAGGGAACGCTCTACGGTGACACAGGGTTAGACCTGAAGCCACACAGTGAAAAGCTAAATAAATGTATGAAATACTCTTATACTCTCCCCATCATTTACAGCTTTTACCTGCACATTTCCTCCCCCACCATCTGGAATAATGTATGAGAACGCTTCTGACCAGCTGGGCTCCTGAACCTGCTAGATATTAATACATTATGACAAGAGGCAATGGGGGTATTAACATGATTCTTCCATATCTATCTCCACTGTTCACCACTTTTCTTGGTTTAAAAAAAAAAGCCTTCATGACTACATTTATGCAGTCAAAACTTAAAAAGAAAAAAAATGTTCTACATTAAGGGACCTGCCGGAAAAAAAAAAAAAAAAAAAACATCAGAGGGTTTCTTCTTCTAATGTTCCGCGTTATGAAGCGAGGCATTGTGGGTGCGGGAGAACAGGAGAGCAGGTGTGTGCAGGAGAGCAGGAGAGCAGGTGTGTGCGGGAGAGCAGGGGAGCAGGCGTGTGCGGGAGAGCAGGGGAGCAGACGTGTGCGGGAGAGCAGGTGTGTGCAGGAGAGCAGGAGAGCAGGTGTGTGCAGGTGTGTGTGGGAGAGCAGGTGTGTGCGGGAGAGCAGGTGTGTGCGGGAGAGCAGGTGTGTGCGGGAGAGAAGGTGTGTGTGGGAGAGCAGGTGTGTGTGGGAGAGCAGGTGTGTGTGGGAGAGCAGGTGTGTGCGGGAGAGCAGGAGTGTGCGGGAGAGCAGGTGTGTGCGGGAGCGCAGGTGTGTGTGGGAGCGCAGGTGTGTGTGGGAGCGCAGGTGTGTGCGGGAGAGCAGGTGTGTGTGGGAGCGCAGGTGTGTGCGGGAGAGCAGGTGTGTGCGGGAGAGAGGTGTGTGTGGGAGAGCAGGTGTGTGCGGGAGCGCAGGTGTGTGTGGGAGCGCAGGTGTGTGGGGAGAGCAGGAGCGCAGGTGTGTGCGGGAGAGCAGGTGTGTGCGGGAGAGCAGGAGAGCAGGCGTGTGCAGGAGCGCAGGTGTGTGCGGGAGCGCAGGTGTGTGCGGGAGCGCAGGTGTGTGTGGGAGCGCAGGTGTGTGCGGGAGAGCAGGAGCGCAGGTGTGTGCGGGAGAGCAGGTGTGTGTGGGAGAGCAGGAGAGCAGGTGTGTGCAGGAGCGCAGGTGTGTGCGGGAGAGCAGGTGTGTGCAGGAGCGCAGGTGTGTGTGGGAGAGCAGGCGTGTGCGGGAGCAGAGGAGCGCAGGAAAGGGCCGTTTCTGACCTTCGCCTGCGTCAGCCCGACCGCTAGTGAAAAGCGGAAAGCACACTCTGCTCTCCACAAAGCCGCACTTCCTGAATATTAATGCTGCCACTCTGGCGCCACTCTCTCCGAAGCGATCCCACACTGAGCAATTTGCCTCTTCTGTCTGCGGCCCTGTCTGCGGGAGGGGCACTCTACAGCCCCTCTGCTTTACGCAAACCCAGAGATATCGCCCTCGAAAGGGTCACCACCTTCTAAATAACTATTTATCATTATATCATTGCGGGGGTGAAGTGCCAATCACTGCACCTTACTGCCTCTCTAAGCCCTTTCAGTAAAGCCAGCATCTTTACCAACTGTAAACCCAGCGAACCAGCTGCACTTAGAATAGCAGTGGACTGGTGCAGAGAGCATTACTGAGCACTGCTGTGCCGAATGGCTGCTCAGCTTCTATCTGAGCTTATTAAACCCAATTATTTGAGCTTTTAAACTGATACAAACCTACAATAACTATTTTATTTTTGTATTATGTGAACAGGGCTCTCGGATTATCAGAAAACAATTGCACAAAAGTGTTAATTTATGAAATAAATCTAATAATAGTCGTGCATTGACTACAGACACAGAGAGAAGCTGAGGGCAGCCTATAATAGAAATGGTTTGTGAACCGAACTCATAATGTCTAAAAATCCCTACTCCTAGACAGCAAGGACTCTCATTTCAGTAGAAAATTCATGTTGACTCCGAAGACAAACAGGATAAATCCACACACATATCAACAGGAAGGCCCCACACACCATTACACGCACGCACGCACGCACGCACGCACGCACGCACGCACGCACGCACGCACGCACGCACACACACACACTGTGTTTCTATACTCCTGCTGTCAATTGCCCAACGAACAGAAACACACATCCGTAAAAGCGCAACTCCACAAAGTCAACCTCAGTCACACTTAAGACCGCGTTTCTGGGTGAAACCAAGCGTGCACACCCAGCTCAGCGAGGAGCGTGCACAGCCAGCTCAGCGAGGAGCGTGCACAGCCAGCTCAGCGAGGAGCGTGCACAGCCAGCTCAGCGAGGAGCGTGCACATCCAGCTCAGCGAGGAGCGTGCACAGCCAGCTCAGCGAGGAGCGTGCACAGCCAGCTCAGCGAGGAGCGTGCACAGCCAGCTCAACGAGGAGCGTGCACAGCCAGCTCAGCGAGGAGCGTGCACAGCCAGCTCAGCGAGGAGCGTGCACAGCCAGCTCAGCGAGGAGCGTGCACAGCCAGCTCAGCGAGGAGCGTGCACAGCCAGCTCAGCGAGGAGCGTGCACAGCCAGCTCAGCGAGGAGCGTGCACAGCCAGCTCAGCGAAGAGTTGAGTGTGGAAACGAGACAGAAGGAGAGCGGCGGTGACATCACCGCCAGGGCGCGATTTCGCAACCCGCCATTCGACAGCGGAATGTTCCGGAACCCTGGCTCCCCAAAACCACTTTAACGAGTAACTTTCTGACAAAGGCTCATCACAGGCCCCCGAGCACACGAACCGACAAAGGAGCTCTGCGGTGCTCTCGTGAATGTGTGCTGTGTGTGAGTGTGTGTGTGTGTGTGAATGTGTGATGTGTGCTCACCCCAGCTTGGAACAGGAACAAACAGAACAGAAAAAGAAAAAACACAGAAGAGATGTCGGTGTTTATCAGACCACTGTCGTACATTAAGAGGAGGGGGGGGGGGTTGTGCGGGGAGTGAGAGAGTGCAGAACTATTGACACAAACATCATTTGAAACAAAAGAGTGCTTTCACGGCTGGTGCAGCTGTCTATTATAGAACCCTCGGGGGGGGGGAAAAAGAAGACCTGTGATTCCCCCCCCCCTCCTCCACAGTCGCTCGGAAACCTTCTCCTACAGCGACAGTCACTCAGAGCTCGTCAACAGAAACTGCTCTGAATCGCACGCTTCCCGAGAACTCCCGTTGCTGGGGCAACGGGGCTATGATAAATTAGCCTGGCGGCGCTAAGCATTCCGCTCACAGAGCGGTCCTGTGAGGTGCGTGTCCGAAGCTCCCTCCAGAGCGTCCTGTGAGTCGTGCTCACAGAGCGTCCTGAGTCGTCCGCCTCCAGCCTCCTGCGCCCCGAGCCGGCTCCCCACGCAACCCGTCTGTGGCGTTCAGCGTCTCTTGGAGAGCAGTTAGCAGAGGCGTATTATTTCCCCGCTAAGTAAGGTTTGGGCGCTGTGGGCTGTTTAATTAAGAAGGGCCTACTCGTCCGGGGGCCGCCGTGATTACGTTTAGCAGATCGCTAATTTGAGCAGCGGCACTCGATGTGGGCCGGGGGGGACGGAGAACACGCCCTTTCCTTTGTTCCCATAATCCCCCGGTGCGGCACCTGCTGTTTACAAAGAGGGCTCTGTGATGGGAAGGTCGGTCACACGTTCGGGCGCACAAAGAGCGTCTGACACCTGGGAGGAGGCAGGAAAGCGGCGTTTCAGCGCAGCGAGCAGAGACTGCGGAGGGGAGAACGGCCAGCGCTGCTGCACAGCGGGAAACTAACAAGGTTCCCCACCTCCAGGCTGCTGGGAAACTTCAGTAAAGAACGCTGAGAGCGAAGCCGTTTTAGCTTCACTGTTATTGTGACAGCACTTGGCAATGGCAAGTGACCCAGACTAACAAAGCAAACCACAGACATTAACCTAAAAAAGTATTAAGGCAACACAACCGGTAATAACAATCAGACCGTTAAAACAGAACTGGCAGAGAGTGGAGGGTTCTGCGCCTTCATAAATCTATGATTAGGGATGATGAACTGTGAGACAAAGTAAATCACTGAGCGCTGTGAATTTTCAACCCTGCAAAGAGATGTCCCAAACGCATCATCTCCAGCAGTCAGACGGGACACATTAGAGGTCTGGACCCTGACCCAAAGGGCCTGTGATCGGGCCGGTTGTCTGGTCTATTTTTAGCTCTGCGACAGGGTCAGATCGGGTACGGGCCCACTGCTGACCTGGAGGTGTACAAACGGTAGCATAGCAACCCCTCTGCCAGGTGTTAATGACGACTGACCACAATGGAACAAAGTCTCCTGTTTCTGTAGCACACCGTTATTCTCAACTAATTAATTAAAACCGTATTTGACATCACAGGAGTGATAAACCTATCAACGTAACATTTAACAGAGGGGAAACTGCACTAAACCTGGCTGGGTAGCCTGTTTTGATCATTATGATCATGGAAATATTAATCATTGCTCCACTTTAAAAATGTAATCGACGCAAACGCGTACTGAAATACAGGGCGTTGCTCCTGTGCTCTTTGTTCCTGAGGTGCAAAAACAAAAAAACAAAAACAATTTCACAATTAACAGAAGGAAAAAGTGTTTAAAAAATGTGTGAAAGCTGAAATATGGATGTTTTAATTAGCTTTTAATTTGCTAGTCGATCATAACGGTTCACTAGGAACACTAGAAGCTGTGCCGTGCGCCACTGTTGCCGATCGTTGTTAACAGCTGGCGGAAGTGTTGAGATTCTCCCCCTTTTTCCGCGATCGCAGTCACCTTCCCTTCCAGCGTTCCCCGGGGAACCACCGCATTATTTCCCAGAGTGCTGTGTGGTGCTGGGGGCTTGTTATTTCAGCAGTACGGCTCTATCGGGTTTGAGCTTAAAATCTGGCCAGAGTTTGTGGGGCTGGTTCGGATCGGGCTGATTTTGGTCAGGCCGGTTTGGGTTGGGCCGGTTCGGGTTGGACCGGTTCTGGTCGGGCTGGTTTGGGTCAGGCCGGTTTGGGTCAGGCCGGTTCGGATCGGGCTGGTTCGGGTTGGACCGGTTCTGGTCGCGCCGGTTTGGGTCAGGCCGGTTCTGGTCGGGCTGGTTTGGGTCAGGCCGGTTCTGGTCGGGCTGGTTTGGGTCAGGCCGGTTCTGGTCGGGCTGCTCGGGTTGGGCCGGTTCTGGTCGGGCTGATTCAGGGTCCGGCTGGTTCGGATCGGGCTGGTTTTGGTCAGGCCGGTTTGGGTCGGGCCGGTTCGGGTTGGACCGGTTCTGGTCGGGCTGATTCAGGGTCGGGCTGGTTTGGGTCGGGCTGGTTTTGGTCAGGCCGGTTTGGGTCGGACCGGTTCGGGTTGGGCCGGTTCTGGTCGGGCTGATTCAGGGTCCGGCTGGTTCGGATCGGGCTGGTTTTGGTCGGGCCGTAAAACATTGGGCTGAGGCACACCCGGGTCTCATTTCTGGCTTGATACCGACCCCTAAGTCACATACATGCTTCTATCAATTCAGACAAATTCTACAAATAATGACATTCGAAACCCTACTTTTCACACAGACCAGGTTTGATACTGACTAAACAGCTGTACTGTAGGCATTTCCAAACTCACAGATGCACGGGTACACATTACAGTCTAATGACACTGTCTTACGGGTTCAAATAGAGCGGATGGACATGATGCAGCATCTACATCCACCAGTTCCATCTCAGCAGATCCCCGCGTGCCAAATACAGTATCACTGCCACTACAGTACAGTAAGCTGCCAATGCAGGCATTATTTATGAGCGCAGTGTCATGGCTGGGACAGGACTGCGCTTTTATTTTGTATTGTTTCCCTCAGCAGTATCGACATCAGGGAGACAGCCATTTTAAAAACAGACATATAAAACCTGACCTCCTCCCTCCCTCCCTCCCTCCCTCCCTCCCACCACCTCACACTACCTCGCAGTATCGATTACAAAGTGTTTATAACCAGGACAGGAAATAAAGCAGCAAATGGAAAATAGCAACTGCCAGCTTTTAATAAACAATGTTTGGTGGCGGGGTCCTGACTTATTAATACAGAGAGCAGGGAATGCGGAGGGGTGGTGCTCTAAATCCACACGCAGAGCTCTCCGCTGAGCTGCCTCTTAAACCCTCCCATCTGTCTTCGGCCCCGTGCAAATTCATTACAGGCCATCACAGAGCAAACGCTAGCGCACAAACGCTAGCGCACAAACACTAGAGAAATAACGCTACAGCACAAACACTAGAGAAATAACGCTACAGCACAAACACTGGAGAAATAACGCTACAGCACAAACACTAGAGAAATAACGCTACAGCACAAACACTGGAGAAATAACGCTACAGCACAAACACTGGAGAAATAACGCTACAGCACAAACACTGGAGAAATAACGCTACAGCACAAACACTGGAGAAATAACACTACAGCACAAACACTGGAGAAATAACGCTACAGCACAAACACTAGAGAAATAACGCTACAGCACAAACACTAGAGAAATAACGCTACAGCACAAACACTGGAGAAATAACGCTACAGCACAAACACTGGAGAAATAACGCTACAGCACAAACACTGGAGAAATAACGCTACAGCACAAACACTGGAGAAATAACGCTACAGCACAAACACTGGAGAAATAACGCTACAGCACAAACACTGGAGAAATAACGCTACAGCACAAACACTAGCACACAAACTCTAGAGCACAAATGCTAGAGCACAATGCTAGCACAGAAATGCTAGTGCAGAAATGCTTGGGCATAACCACTAGCACACTAATAATAGTGCACAAACGCTCGGGCACCCTAATAGAGTACAAACACACAAGTGCTAGTGCTATTTTGTGTGTAAGCATTTAAGTGAGAATTTGTGAATGAGTGTCTGTTCACTATGCATGTGTGAGCAAGTGCTTGTGTGCTAGTGTTTGTGAGTTTGTGAGTTGTGAGTGCATTATGGGTAATAATGTGGGCAGCTGTATTATGGGTAATAATGCCGTAGCTGTATTCTGGATGAACTGCATTATGGGGGCAGTTGTATTCTGAATGAGCTGCATTATGGGTAATAATGGGGTAGCTGTATTCTGAATGAGCTGCATTATGGGTAATAATGGGGTAGCTGTATTCTGGATGAACTGCATAATGGGTAATAACGGGGGTAGCTATATTCTTGATGAACTGCATGATGGGTAATTATGGGGGTAGCTGTATTCTGGATGAACTGCATGATGGGTAATTATGAGGTGGTTGTATTTTTGACTGCCCAGTCAGTCAGTCTGAGTAACCATGGAAACTCTGGTACCTGAGGAAGCCTCAGCTCTGACTGTTTAAACCTGCAGGTGTGCAGGTAGGCAGAGAGCAGCCCAGTCTACCTGAGGAAGCCACAGCTCTGACTGTTTAATTAAACCTGCAGGTGTGCAGGTAGGCGGAGAGCAGCCCAGTCTACCTGAGGAAGCCACAGCTCTGACTGTTTAATTAAACCTGCAGGTGTGCAGGTAGGCGGAGAGCAGCCCAGTCTACCTGTCCCATCGGCCTGGTGGAACGGGCGGTCCCGGCTTTGCTAAGGAGAGGGGCGAGTGGAGCCCCTGGGCCTTGGATTCGGGGCAGGCTGATGTTATTCAAGGGCTGCATGTCACACCTTTGCAGTGTGGATCCTCCTGGTGGGGGGGTCGGGGAGTTGGAGGGAGGGTTGGGGGGGGAGGTTATAGCCCCAGGGGAGGTATGTACCTCTCCACTAAAGCTCCTGCATTTGCATGAGGCCACAGATGGGAAGGCCTTGATGCCTCCTCCCCAAAGACCTGCTAAGGCTGTTTATCTAGGGAGTGTGTGTGTGTGTGTGTGTGTGTGAGT